>NC_069500.1:1359171090-1359343590 GCF_027579735.1 Bombina bombina
TAGAAATACTATTTCGAATTCGAATGTCACATTCAAATCGAATATCACATTTAAAACACAGTATTAGACTAGAAATACTATTTCAAATTCGAATGTGACATTCGAATTCGAATGTAGCCTTCAAATTCGAATATTACATTTATTAAACACAGTTGTAGACTAGAAACACTATTTCAAATTTGAATGTCACATTCAAATTCGAATGTCACATTCGAATTCGAATATTACATTTCGAAATTGAATGAATACATAGCTAAACATTCTATTATTCGAACGAATATTTTCGAATTTTATTGAAAAATTCGAAAACGAAAATTCGAAAATAGAATGTTAGAATGTTATATAAACATTCGAAATTCGATTCGAACGAACGAATGTATAAAAATTTGTTTTAAATTTCGAATTTTTAGAAACATTCACCCATCCCTACTGACAATATAGTAACTGAATATCTAAGAGACAAAAATAGACAAAAAGATGTGAAGAAAGAGAAACTAGGGAAAAAAAGTGGGAAAGCAAAAAGATAGAAAAATTGAATTTAAGCTAACCGAGGAGTGAAGGACAGGGACAGAAAAGAAGGTTAGAACAAGAGGCAAAGATATTGAGGCCTATTTAACAATGGTCTTGCGGACCTGATCCGACAGTGCGGATAAAGTCCGCAAGACATCGCTGAATGTGGAGAGCAATAAGCTCTCCGTATTTAGCATTGTACCCTGCAACGCCGCCCCCTGCAGACTCACGGCCAATCGGCAGCCAGCAGGGGGGTGTCGATCAACCCGATTGTACTCAATCGGGTTGAATTGTGGCAATTCCTGTCCGCCTCATGAGAGCAGGCGGACAGGTTATGGAGCAGTAGTCTTTAGACCGCTTCTTCATAACTGCTGTTTCTGTCGAGTCTGAAGACTCGCCAGAAACACGGGACGTCAAGCTCCATACGGAGCTTGATAGATAGGCCCCATAGAGGAGATGGGGTAGTTCTAGACCTTAACCCCTTCGCTGCCGGGAATTTAATAGAAAAACTTGCCCACAGTACAAGAGCATTTTTGCTATCACTCCATTTAAGCAGAGACAGGAGCCATAGTTTTTTTATTATTTACCTTAAAGGGACAGTCTAGGCCAAAATAAACTTTCATGATTCAGATAGAGCATGTCATTTTAAACAATTTTCCAATTTACTTTTATCACCAATTTTGCTTTGCTATCTTGGTATTCTTAGTTGAAAGCTTAACCTAGGAGGTTCATATGCTAATTTCTTAGAACTTGAAGGCCACCTCTTTTCAGAATGCATTTTAACAGTTTTTCACCACTAGAGGGTGTTAGTTCACGTATTTCATATAGATAACACTGTGCTTGTGCACGTGAAGTTATCTGGGAGCAGGCACTGATTGGCTAGACTGCAAGTCTGTCAAAAGAACTGAAATAAAGGGGCAGTTTGCAGAGGCTTAGATACAAGATAATCACAGAGGTTTAAAGTATATTATTATAACTGTGTTGGTTATGCAAAACTGGGGAATGGGTAATAAAGGGATTATCTATCTTTTAAAACAATAAAAATTCTGGTGGAGACTGTCCCTTTAAAAAAATAATATATATATATCTTTTAGTAGACAACCCAATTTATTGATCCAGGACCATTTAGGTATATTTTATGCCACCATTTCGCTGCCAAATGCGATCATATAGAAATGTTTTTTTACTTTTTCACAAATTGGGTTTCTCACTGAAATTATTTACATACTGCTTGAGCAGTTATAACACAAATGGTTGTGAATGCTTCTGTGGGGTCTCCTTTGTTCAGAAGTAGCAGACATACATGGATTTGCCATTGTTTTTTGGTAATTAGAAGGTCGCTAATCGTAGCTGCGCAACACACTTCTGAAATTCTCGGCAGTGAAGGAGTTAATTGGTTAGCTGGTAAGGGTAATAGTATGTTAATGTAAGTATTACCCTCCCATCTAAAAACTCCCCAACTCCATAATTTCTTTCAAACAGCTCTACCCCCCCCCCCCCCCCCCCCACACACACACACACACACACACACACTCTTCACAACCATCTTGGTTACTGGCAGACAGTCAATCAGTATGATACATTTTTATTTATTTATGTATATTTTTTTTTATTTTCTGCAGTGTAGGAGCCTCCATTACCCTCCCACCTCCATGATCCCTCCCAAACAGCTCTTTATCCCTGTCACCCTCCTAATGGTTTTTTCTTAGGTACTGGCAGCTGCAGCTGTTAGCCAGTACACCGTTTATACATAAAAAAATTGTGAAATGTATTTATTAATAAACAAAAATGTTTTCTGTAGTGATTATGTTTTAGGGTCCCCTTCCCCTCTCGTAATCCCCTTTGCTGTAGGTTAGTGGACCCACCCCTCACTCTCTCCTAGTAAAATATTTTCTGTAGCATAGGGAACCCTCCCCTTCCTCTCCCTCTTGCCGGCAATGGGCCAACCACCTGCCTCCCTCCTTCCCTTCCACAGCATCCCTGCAACAGATACAGACAGTGACACTGTCTGTATCAGAGATCTGGCTTCATATATTAAAGGGAGCAAGATCAGCGCTCCCTTCCTATATGAAGGTAGATGTCATCTGCCCCCAGCTGCAGTTGCTGCTGTCAACACAGTATGCTTAGCAAAGTACTGTGTGACGTAGTACCTAATCCTAATTGCCTTAAGGGGTTAAAGAGCAGGAAGCATCTATTTGCCAATGAGCTTTAACTGGAGGTTCCTGTCAACCAATGAGCATGAGCAAGAAATGTTTATCAGCCATAAGCATTAGTTAATAAAACAGCTTTTTCCTTTATTTTTAAGCGGAAAAAAAAATCATAATGATTAAATTCCGCTTGTTAATTGAATTAAAAAAATAACTACAGTGTCTCTTAAAGATTGTTGTAAACAAAGGTTGTCCCTAAAGCTACATCAAAGGCTAGAAGCTGTTACTGTTGGTTGAAGGGGTTCATCATCCTCTCCTATTTATCTCTACTTTTTTTTTATAAATCCTCTTTATCCTTTAAACAGTAAACACCTTGTATTGACAGCATTTTTCTTCAGTGTTACAAAAGATTAATATATTAGCAGTCTGAACTATATTAGAACAGATTGACTCCTTGTTTGCTACAGTTGTTTTTCAATGGCCCAACTCCACCCATCACTTTCTTTATTTGGGGAGCCAATCTGCAAATGGGCCTGCCACTATCTTTGTGGTTTACAAAATCTCTATTATTTGACTTTAATAGAAATGATAAGATAATAAACTGCACATTGAGAGGTACATGACAAGGTGAGGTTTGTGAAGCCTGCTGTGTGCTCTTTCAATTCTTCAGGACAGGGAAATCCACAGCTTTCAAATTAAATTATAGGAATATTAAGCAAATAAGTAATAGTCTATTGCCTTATCAGATTCCTATCCTCTGTCTTCTCCCCTAAACACCATATACAGCTTCACATTTTTTAATTTATTCTCTGAACAGCAAACCTCAGACAGACATTATACTTCACAAGCATTACAGACATCCAGCCTTTCCTGCAAATTTACTGCAAATCCCTGCAAGCAACTTCCCACCCTACTGCTTAATCATTTATATAACCTATTCTTTCAGGTGAACATCACCTGTGTCAGGGTTTTTTCCCTGTTTGTTTGCAATGTGCTGCTGGCAGCCATTTTACTCACCTCTCTTGCTGACTATGGTGCATTGTGGGGGGATACTGCTCATTTCCTGCACTTCCTTTTATGGCCAGACTGGTGTGGCATCATACCGTCTGAGACAAGGATGCAGTCTCAGGATTGTGATGTCATCACTTATTATTTAAAGGGCCTCTGTTCCAGTATGCTTTGCCTTTGCATTGTCTCAGACCTGTTTGTGAGAGTTCCTGGTGTATACCTGGCTGCCTGACGTCCTTCCTGGTTCCTGATCCCCTGGCTTGTTCCTGACTCTGCTGTTTCCTTGTTCCTGATTCTGGCTTGTCTGACTATTCACTTTGGCTCCTGACTCTGCTCGTCTGACTACCGGCTCTGGTTTTGACTCCTGGCTTGTTATTTGACTTGTGGACTTTTTATAATTTTTTGCTATTAATAAAGGTGTGTTTATTTTTGCACTTCTCGTCTCAGTCTGATTCCTGGCACCCTGACTGCAAGGCAACTTGCACCATAACATCACATAACTGCTTTGTATAATACTCTTCCTCCAGCTATCACACATCCTCAAATAAAGCAAAACAATTGTTATAGTAATGTGGTTCTCTCCCCTCTCCTGCTGTGTCATTTTTTTCTCTCCTTGTAGATTGTAAATTTGAGAGCCTCTCTAACTATAGCAAAGTGTATGTACAACTGATTGGGTGCATATGCAGGGGGCTTCTCTCCTTTTGTTTATGTCAGTCAATGTAAGTGTAGTAGTGTACATTGTATAGCCTTATGTCTTATTCTAAGTTTTTTGTTATTGTATTGTAACCTTATGATCAGGGCTTGAAATTGCCAGTGGTCCAGGACCACAGAAATTGCCGATTACTTTTTCCTGTCTTTTAACAATGAGTGGACTACTAACTTTTTTCCTCTGGGCTAGTAGCTTTTAACCCCTGACTAGTAAACCATTGTGATATTTTTCCACCCCTGCTTATGATTGTAATATACCTTTCTATAGCGTTGTGTAAAATGTCTGTGCTTTATAAACAAACAATAACCTAGATTACAAGTTTTGAGCACTATAGGGAAAGTAAAGAACGCCACAAAAGTGGAGTTATTTAACCCCCTATAGCGCTGACATTACAAGTTTTTAAAAAAACGGCTTGAGCGGGAGATATGGAGATTTTGAGCTCCATACTGCACCAAAATACAAGCAGTGTTTTGACGTGCTCGTGCACGCATTCCCCATAGATATCAATGGGGAGAGCTGGCAAAAAAAAAGCCTAACACTTGCGATTGCGGAAACAAAAGCTCCGTAACGCAACCCCATTGATGTCTATAGGGAAAAAAAAGTTATGTTTAAAACTAACATAAACCCTACGTCTAAACACCCCTAATCTGCCGCCCTAACATCACCGATGACTGCATAAGTTATTAACCCCTAATCTGCCACTCCCTATATCGCCGCCACATAAATACAATTACTAACCCCTAATCTGCCGCTCCCGATATCGCCACCACTATACTACATTTATTAACCCTATTCCGCCGCACCCCAACATCGCCGCAACTAAATAAAGTTATTAACCTCTAAACCTCTGGCCTCCCACATCACTAACACTAAATAAACCTATTAAATTAACCCCTAAACGAAAAGCCTCCCACATCAAAATAAACTAAATTAAACTAGTAACCCCTAAACCTAACGCCCCCCTAACTTTATATTAAAATTACAATTTCCCTAGCTTAAATTAAAATTTACCTGTAAAATTAAAAAAACTAAGGCCTAGATTTAGAGTTCGGCGGTAGCCGTCAAAACCAGCGTTAGAGGCTCCTAACGCTGGTTTTGGCCGCCCGCTGGTATTTGGAGTCAGTGATTAAAGGGTCTAACGCTCACTTTGCAGCCGCGACTTTTCCATACCGCAGATCCCCCTACGCCATTTGCGTAGCCTATCTTTCAATGGGATCTTTCTAACGCCGGTATTTAGAGTCGTTTTCTGCAGTGAGCGTTAGAGCTCTAACGACAAGATTCCAGCCGCCTGAAAATAGCAGGAGTTAAGAGCTTTCTGGCTAACGCCGGTTTATAAAGCTCTTAACTACTGTACCCTAAAGTACACTAACACCCATAAACTACCTATGTACCCCTAAACCGAGGTCCCCCCACACCGCCGCCACTCGATTAAAATTTTTAACCCCTAATCTGCCGACCGCCACCTACGTTATATTTATGTACCCCTAATCTGCTGCCCCTAACCCCGCCGACCCCTGTATTATATTTATTCACCCCTAACCTGCCCCCCACAACGTCGCCGCCAGCTACTTACAATAATTAACCCCTAATCTTCCGTCCGCAAAGCGCCGCCACCTACGTTATCCTTATGTACCCCTAATCTGCTACCCCTAACACCGCCGACCCCTATATTATATTTATTAACCCCTAATCTGCCCCCCTCAACGTCGCCGACACCTGCCTACACTTATTAACCCCTAATCTGCCGAGCGGACCTGAGCGCTACTATAATAAAGTTATTAACCCCTAATCCGCCTCACTAACCCTATAATATATAGTATTAACCCCTAATCTGCCCTCCCTAACATCGCCGACACCTAACTTCAATTATTAACCCCTAAACTTCCGATCGGAGCTCACCGCTATTCTAATAAATGGATTAACCCCTAAAGCTAAGTCTAACCCTAACACTAACACCCCCCTAAGTTAAATATAATTTTTATCTAACGAAATAAATTAACTCTTATGAAATAACTTATTCCTATTTAAAGCTAAATACTTACCTGTAAAATAAATCCTAATATAGCTACAATATAAATTATAATTATATTATAGCTATTTTAGGATTAATATTTATTTTACAGGCAACTTTGTATTATTTTAACCAGGTACAATAGCTATTAAATAGTTAAGAACTATTTAATAGTTACCTAGTTAAAATAATAACAAATTTACCTGTAAAATAAATCCTAACCTAAGTTATAATTAAACCTAACACTACCCTATCAATAAAATAATTAAATAAACTACCTACAATTACCTACAATTAACCTAACACTACACTATCAATAAATAAATTAAACACAATTGCTACAAATAAATACAATTAAATAAACTAGCTAAAGTACAAAAAATAAAAAAGAACTAAGTTACAGAAAATAAAAAAATATTTACAAACATAAGAAAAATATTACAACAATTTTAAACTAATTACACCTACTCTAAGCCCCCTAATAAAATAACAAAGCCCCCCAAAATAAAAAATTCCCTACCCTATTCTAAATTAAAAAAGTTACAAGCTCTTTTACCTTACCAGCCCTGAACAGGGCCCTTTGCGGGGCATGCCCCAAGAATTTCAGCTCTTTTGCCTGTAAAAAAAAAACATACAATACCCCCCCCCAACATTACAACCCACCACCCACATACCCCTAATCTAACCCAAACCCCCCTTAAAGAAACCTAACACTAAGCCCCTGAAGATCTTCCTACCTTGTCTTCACCATCCAGGTATCACCGATCCGTCCTGGCTCCAAGATCTTCATCCAACCCAAGCGGGGGTTGGGCGATCCATAATCCGGTGCTCCAAAGTCTTCCTCCTATCCGGCAAGAAGAGGACATCCGGACCGGCAAACTTCTTCTCCAAGCGGCATCTTCGATCTTCTTCCATCCGGTGCGGAGAGGGTCCATCTTGAAGCAGCGACGCGGATCCATCCTCTTCTTCCGATGTCTCCCGACTAATGACGGTTCCTTTAAGGGACGTCATCCAAGATGGCGTCCCTCGAATCCGATTGGCTGATAGGATTCTATCAGCCAATCGGAATTAAGGTAGGAATTTTCTGATTGGCTGATGGAATCAGCCAATCAGAAATCAAGTTCAATCCGATTGGCTGATCCAATCAGCCAATCAGATTGAGCTCGCATTCTAGTTGGCTGATCGGAACAGCCAATAGAATGCGATCTCAATCTGATTGGCTGATTGGATCAGCCAATCGATTGAACTAGATTCTGATTGGCTGATTCCATCAGCCAATCAGAAAATTCCTACCTTAATTCCGATTGGCTGATAGAATCCTATCAGCCAATCGGAATTCGAGGGACGCCATCTTGGATGACGTCCCTTAAAGGAACCGTCATTAGTCGGAGACATCGGAAGAAGAGGATGGATCCGCGTCGCCTGCTTCAAGATGGACCCTCTCCGCACCGGATGGAAGAAGATCGAAGATGCCGCTTGGAGAAGATGTTTGCCGGTCCGGATGTCCTCTTCTTGCCGGATAGGAGGAAGACTTTGGAGCACCGGATTATGGATCGCCAACCCCCGCTTGGGTTGGATGAAGATCTTGGAGCCAGGACGGATCGGTGATACCTGGATGGTGAAGACAAGGTAGGAAGATCTTCAGGGGCTTAGTGTTAGGTTTCTTTAAGGGGGGTTTGGGTTAGATTAGGGGTATGTGGGTGGTGGGTTTGTAATGTTGGGGGGGGAGTATTGTATGTTTTTTTTTACAGGCAAAAGAGCTGAAATTCTTGGGGCATGCCCCGCAAAGGGCCCTGTTCAGGGCTGGTAAGGTAAAAGAGCTTGTAACTTTTTAATTTAGAATAGGGTAGGGAATTTTTTATTTTGGGGGGCTTTGTTATTTTATTAGGGGGCTTAGAGTAGGTGTAATTAGTTTAAAATTGTTGTAATATTTTTCTTATGTTTGTAAATATTTTTTTATTTCTGTAACTTAGTTCTTTTTTATTTTTTGTACTTTAGATAGTTTATTTAATTGTATTTATTTGTAGCAATTGTGTTTAATTAATTTATTGATAGTGTAGTGTTAGGTTAATTGTAGGTAATTGTAGGTAGTTTATTTAATTATTTTATTGATAGGGTAGTGTTAGGTTTAATTATATCTTAGGTTAGGATTTATTTTACAGGTAAATTTGTAATTATTTTAACTAGGTAACTATTAAATAGTTCTTAACTATTTAATAGCTATTGTACCTGGTTAAAATAATTACAAAGTTGCCTGTAAAATAAATATTAATCCTAAAATAGCTATAATATAATTATAATTTATATTGTAGCTATATTAGGATTTATTTTACAGGTAAGTAATTTAGCTTTAAATAGTAATAAGTTATTTAATAAGAGTTAATTTATTTCGTTAGATAAAAATTATATTTAACTTAGGGGGGTGTTAGTGTTAGGGTTAGACTTAGCTTTAGGGGTTAATACATTTATTAGAATAGCGGTGAGCTCCGGTCGGCAGATTAGGGGTTAATAATTGAAGGTAGGTGTCGGCGATGTTAGGGGAGGGCAGATTAGGGGTTAATACTATTTATGATAGGGTTAGTGAGGCGGATTAAGGGTTAATAACTTTATTATAGTAGCGCTCAGGTCCGCTCGGCAGATTAGGGGTTAATAAGTGTAGGTAGGTGTCGGCGACGTTGTGGGGGGCAGATTTAGGGGTTAATAAATATAACATAGGGGTCGGCGATGTTAGGGCAGCAGATTAGGGGTACATAGGGATAACGTAGGTGGCGGCGTTTTACGGAGCGCAGATTAGGGGGTTAAAAGTGTAATGGCAGGGGTCAGCGATAGCGTGGGCGGCAGATTAGGGGGTTAATAAGTGTAAGGTTAGGGGTGTTTAGACTCGGGGTACATGTTAGAGTGGTTAGGTGCAGACGTAGGAAGTGTTTCCCCCATAGGAAACAATGGGGCTGCGTTAGGAGCTGAACGCTGCTTTTTTGCAGGTGTTAGGTTTTTTTTCAGCTCAAACAGCCCCATTGTTTCCTATGGGAGAATCGTGCACGAGCACGTTTTTGATGCCGGCCGCGTCCGTAAGCAGCTCTGGTATCGAGAGTTGCATTTGCGGTAAAAATGCTCTACGCTCCTTTTTGGGAGCCTAACGCAGCATTTGTTTGAACTCTCGATACCAGAGTTAAATTTATGGTGCGGCCAGAAAAAAACCCGCGGAGCGTTAACAGCCCTTTTACCGCCGAACTCTAAATCTAGGCCTTAGTTTAAACTAACAATTAAACTAATAACATTATTAAACTAAAATTAAACTAACTACCAATAAAATAAAACTAAATTACACCATAAAAAAATCCTAAAACTACTAATTACAAAAAAAAATACTAAGCTACAAAAAATAAAAAATTAAATTATCCAAAATAAAAAAGAATTACACCTAATCTAATAGCCCTATCAAAGTAAAAGGGCCTTTTGTGGGGCATTGCCCCAAAAATATCAGCTCTTTTACGAGTAAAAAAAATCACAAAGACCCCCCCAACAGTAAATTCAAATAAGCCAATATAATGAGAGCTGCTTAAATCCTATTGGCTGATTTGATTAGCGAATAGGATTTCAGCAGCCCTAATTCCTATTGGCTGATTCAAATTTTTCAGCCAATAGGAATGCAAGGGACACCATCTTTAATTGCGTCCCTTGCATTGAAGATTCAGTGTACAGCGGCGACCGTATGAAGAGGATGCTCCATGCCGGATGTCTTCAGGATGGACCCGCTCCACGCATCCGGGATCAAGATAGAAGATGCCGCTTGGATCAGGACGTTACCACCTGGATGATGATTGAAGAGGCAATCTGGATGAAGACTTCTCACCGCCTGGATTAGGACTTCAACTCCGGGATGAGGATCGTTCAAGCGGGACTTCAAAAGCTGTAAGTGGATCATCAGGGGGTTGGTGTTAGACTTTTTAAAGTTTTTTTTTGGGTGGGTTTTTATTTTAGTTTAGGATTTGGGCAATGTAAAAGAGCTAAATGCCCTTTTAAGGGCAATGCCCATGCAAATGCCCTTTTCAATGCAATGGGTAGCTTAGGTTTTTTTTAGAATTAGGTTTTTATTTTGGGGGGTTGGTTGGGTGGTGGGTTTTACTGTTGGGGGGTCTTTGTGTTTTGTTTTTTTTTACAGGTAAAAGAGCTGATATCTTTGGGTCAATGCCCCACAAAAGGTACTTTTAAGGGCCACTGGTAGTTTATTGTAGGCTAGGGTTTTTTTTATTTTGGGTGGGCTTTTTTATTTTGATAGGGCTATTAGATTAGGTGTAATTCTTTTTTATTTTGGATAATTTTGTTTTTTATTTTTTGCAATTTAGTGTTTGTTATTTTTTGTAACTTAGTATTTTTTTGTAATCAGATACGTTGTAATTTTTAGAGTAGTGTTAGGATTTTTTTTTTTATGTGTAGTTTATTTAATTGGTAGTTAGCTTAATTTTAGTTTAATAATTATATCAGTTTAATTGTTAGTTTAAACTTAGTTTTTTTTAATTTGACAGGTAAGTTTTAATTTAAGCAAGGGAAATTGTAATTTTAATATAAAGTTAGGGGGACGTTAGTTTTAGGGGTTACTAGTTTAAATTAGTTTATTGTGATGTGGGGGGCTTTTGGTTTAGGGGGTTAATAGTTAATTTAGTATATTTTGTTGTGGGCGGCTTTTGGTTTAGGGGGTTAATAGGTTTATTATCGTAAGCGGCGGTGTAGGGCTTAATAACTTTAGTACAGTGGGGAAGATGCAGATTAGGGTTAAATAATATTTAAATCATGTTTGTGATGTGGGAGGGCGACGGTTTCGGGTTAATACGTTATTATAGTGGTGATGATGTCGGGGAGCGGCAGATTAGAGGTTAATAAGTTTATTTTAGTGTTTGCGATGCGGGAGGGCCTCGGTTTAGGGGTTAATAGGTAGTTTATAGGTGATAGTGTACTTTTTAACACTTTAGTTATGAGTTTTATGTTACAGCTTTGTAGCGTAAAACTCATAACTGCTGACTTTAGATGGCGGTAAAGATCTTGTCATTTTAGGCTGTAACGCTCGCTTTTTAGCCTCACTGCAAAACTCATAATACCGGCGCTATGGGAATCCCATGAAAAAACGTTATTTTTAGGAGTGCAGGACTGACATTGCGATACAGGCTAAAAGGTGTGCGGTACATCTATACCGAGAAGATTTATAATGGCGGTGGTGCTGTTTTAATGCTGAAATTACCATATTTTCAGCATTAAAAGACGAATGCACAAACTTGTAATCTAGGTGAATAATAATAATAGTTATGCAAAGTTTTATATTAAATTCTCAAACATTTTACTGTCCATTTAAAGAGCTATTGTATTCAACTCTTTTCTTTGTTTCAACTGAAAGAAGTCATTTCAAAATATGTTCTAGTTTTTTGTTTTATGAAAAACTCATGTTCCTATCCTGAATAAACCAAACTTTTTTTTCACATTTGCATGTCCATCTCCACCAGTAAATTTAGAGACAGTTTCCTTCTTAGCCAGTGAGGATTAACAGGAAGTACAAATCCAATACAGCAGTATTAGTTTCAATTTAAATTTCAGCTGCTTTTACTTAAAACTTTTTTCACCCCCAAAAATAATTTAGACATGTAGAAATGTTGCTTTTTCACATGCATGAAAGAAACGGTTTGATTAGAATGCCCCTTTAATTATTTTATTTTCCCTAGTTGATTAAAAGAAAGAAATTGAGAAAAAAAACCCCAATACCTATTGACACAATGCAGAATTGATGGCGTTTATTTAAGTATATGAGAGTGCAAAGCATTTCTCAGCACCCCTAAAATAGTCAGTCAATGGCAACAAGTATAGATAGACAGACATTTCAGATCAGAGAGAGAAAATGAGAAGAAAAGATGATTCCCAGCTCTTGTTCATGCACGTAAATCTCTCTGCGGATAAGGCCCTAAGAAGGGTGGTGGAGCGTGCCAACAATATCTACAATACTACACTTATGACACAATAGGATTAGTTTATCTGGAATTAGTAGAAAAACAGCAGATTCTACTCTTCCTTTAGTGATCGGATTAAATTAATAAAGATGCTCAGGCAGCTTATTATGAGCGACTGTTTAAAGCTGAGCCATGTTTTCTAACGTAGCTTTAATCTGCTCCTCCTCAGAGATTCACCAAATAAAAATCGTCTCCATCATCAAGTGTTTCACAAAGCTCTGGATACGGAAATCCCATCACATGAGACTTCAAACGTGGTGTCGAAATCAGAGATTTATTTATTAAAAGTGGCAGTTTCTTCTGGCTCTTAAAAAGGCTGTGAAGTGAAGGATTATGGGATGTAACACGTAAGACTGTGGGGCTTGAAAAAAAACTTCAGCATTATTAGAGCATCCATGTGTTAACTCTTTAGCTGCCAGTAAGATATGTAACTAATTATGCATCTCACAATGAAAAGGAATAAAAAGACACATCAATGCAATGATAAAATATTTTAATGTGTTAGAGCCTTTTATTATTGCACAAATGTTCATTGGTAACTTGATAACTTAGGGCTAGATTTATTAAAGCTGAGGCGTACAGGGGCGCGTATACGCGCCCCTGTACGCCTCAGCTCGCCTGTGGCGGGGCGAAAATACCCGCAGGTATTCGGCATTGCACACGAGCGCAATTTTGCGCTCGCGTGCAATCCTGCCCCCTGCCCGCGCACAGCCAATCACGCGTGGGCAGGAGATGTCAATCTCCTCGGTCTGACTAGACCGAGGAGATTGAATTTTGCCAGATTAGAGGTGGCGAAGAGGCTCAGGAAGCAGCGGTCTGGTGACCGCTGCTTGATAAATGACGGCGAGCAAGTTCTTGAGAGAACTTGCTGCCGTAGGGGCTTAATAAATCTAGCCCTAAGTTACACAAAGAAGAAGCAAACAAAGTGAACTTTCAGTGCAACTTGGTGACTCAGGGCTCAATTCTCTCAGACGTGTAAAACCACACTGACACTCACAGGAAATGATCTAAATAAAGTGATGGAGCTCGCTAGAACTGCAAACTCTGCCAGGGAGAGTAAAGTTAACATGGGTCTCACTTTAACAAAATCAATCTTGAGTTCAATACAAATCAAATTGCTCTGTTTTAAGTGTATAGTATCATATAATCGCATCTTCGTATTCATGTGTTTCCAAGTAGGGTTTTGCCTGTTTTGACAAAATCTTGACAGCTTTTAATTAGTGAGAAAAACAGCTAAATCTGCAGAGGGAGAATGTTTAGAGAATTTGCCAGACTTTGCGAATAAATGTAATCAACGCCCATGAAACACCTCTGTTCCGCCCATAGGCAGAGGCAGGGAAAGTCAATTTACAATAAGAAAAATAATACGTTATAAATTATAAATACAATTTTCACATTGTTTTTTGCATGTGCAGTGTAGTATTATTAAGATTTCTACTGTGCATCTTGAATGTTTTTTTTCTGCAAAATTAAAATATGAAATGTAATTTTTCCATAAAAACAAATATTTTTAATGGGATTAAAAATACAATTTTGACTGCATATTTTCGGCTAGATTTAGAGTTCTGCGGCCAAAGGGGTGCGTTAGCTACGCGTGCTTTTTTCCCCCTGCACCTTTTAAATACCGCTGGTATTTAGAGTTCACAGAATGGCTGCGTTAGGCTCCAAAAAAGGAGCGTAGAGCATAATTTAACGCCACTGCAACTCTCGATACCAGCGGTGCTTACGGACGCGGCCAGCTTCAAAAACGTGCTCGTGCACGATTCCCCGATAGAAAACAATGGGGCTGTTTGAGCTGAAAAAAACCTAACACCTGCAAAAAAGCAGCGTTCAGCTCTTAACGCAGCCCCATTGTTTGCTATGCGGAAACGCTTCCTATGTCTGCACCTAACACCCTAACATGAACCCCGAGTCTAAACACCCCTAACCTTACACTTATTAACCCCTAATCTGCCGCCCCCGCTATCGCTGACCCCTGCATATTATTATTAACCCCTAATCTGCCGCTCCGTACACCACGGCAAGCTACATTATAGCTATGTACCCCTAATCTGCTGCCCCTAACACCGCCGACCCCTATATTATATTTATTAACCCCTAATCTAACCCCTAATCTGCCCCCTCAACGTCGCCTTCACCTGCCTACACTTATTAACCCCTAATCTGCCGAGCGGACCGCACCGCTACTATAATAAAGTTATTAACCCCTAATCCGCCTCACTCCCGCCTCAATAACCCTATAATAAATAGTATTAACCCCTAATCTGCCCTCCCATAACATCGCCGACAACCCTAACTTCAGTATTAACCCCTAATCTGCCGATCGGAGCTCACCGCTACTCTAATAAATTTTTAACCCCTAAAGCTAATTCTAACCCTAACCCTAACACCCCCCTAAGTTAAATAAAATTTTATTCTAACTAAATAAATTAACTCTTATTAAATAAATTATTCCTATTTAAATCTAAATACTTACCTGTAAAATTAAACCCTAATATAGCTACAATATAAATAATAATTATATTGTAGCTATTTTAGGATAAATATTTATTTTACAGGCAACTTTGCAATTATTTTAAACCAGGGTACAATAGTTATTAAATAGTTAATAACTATTAATAACTACCTAGTTAAAATAATTACAAAATTACCTGTAAAATAAATCCTAACCTAAGTTACAATTAAACCTAACACTACACTATCAATAAATAATTTAAATAAACTACCTACAATTATCTACAATTAAACCTAACACTACACTATCAATAAATTAATTAATACAATACCTACAAATAAATACAATTAAATAAACTAACTAAAGTACAAAAAATAAAAAAGAACTAAGTTACAAAAAATAAAAAAATATTTCCAAACATTAGAAAAATATTACTACAATTTTAAACTAATTACACCTACTCTAAGCCCCTAATAAAATAACAAAGCCCCCCAAAATAAAAAAATGCCCTACTCTATTCTAAATATAAAAAAGTTCAAAGCTCTTTTACCTTACCAGCCCTGAAAAGGGCCCTTTGCGGGCATGTCCCCAAAGAATTCAGCTCTTTTGCCTGTAAAAAAAAAACCATACAATACCCCCCCAACATTAACAACCCACCACCCACATACCCCTAAATCAAACCAAACCCCCCTTAAGTAAACCTAACACTAAGCCCTCTGAAGATCTCCCTACCTTGTCTTCACCACAACCGGGTCCCGATCTGTCCAGAAGAGCCTCCGATGTATTGATCCAAGCCCAAGCGGGGGGCTGAAGAGTGACGTCCATCCTCGGGCTGAAGTCTGGATCCAAGCGGCGGCTGAAGGAAATCCATCATCGGGGCTGAAGTCTTGATCCAAGCGGGCGCTGAAGAAGTCCATAATCGGGATGAAGTCTTCTATGAAGCAGCATCTTCAATCTTCTTTCTTCCGGAGCCATCATCTTCCAGCCGACGTGGAAAAACCTCTTCTACCCGACGGCCTACCTCGCCGAATGACGGTTCCTTTAAATGACGTCATCCAGAGATGGCGTCCGTCGAATTCCTATTGGCTAATAAGATTCTATCAGCCAATCGAATTAAGGGTAGGAAAAATTTTGATTGGCTGATGAATCAGCCAGATCAGATTGAGCTCGGCATTCTAGTTGGCTGATCGGAACAGCCAATAGAATGCGAGCTCAATCTGATTGTGCTGATCGGATCAGCCAATCGGATTGAACTTGAATCTGATTGGCTGATTTCCATCAGCCAATCAGAATATTCCTACCTTAATTCCGATTGGCTTGATAGAATCCAATCAGCCAATCGGAATTCGAGGGACACCATCTTGGGATGATGTAATTTAAAGGAACCTTCATTCGCGAGTAGGCGTCGCTTGAAGAGGTTGGATCCGCATCGCTGGGAAGAAGATGGCTCCGCTCCGCTCTGGAAGAAAGAAGATTGAAGATGCGCTTATAGAAGGACTTTCATTCCCGATGATGGACTTCCGACTTCAGCCCGATGATGGAATTCTTCAGACGCTGCTTGATCAAGACTTCGGACCCTCTTCTGGACCGATCGCTGAACCCCTGAGGTGAAGACAAGGTAGGGAGATCTTCAGGGGCTTAGTGTTTAGGTTTATTTAAGGGGGGTTTGGGTTAGATTAGGGGTATGTGGGGTGGTGGTTGTAATGTTGGGGGGGGTAGTGAATGTTTTTTTTACAGGCAAAAGAGCTGAATTCTTTGGGGCATGCCCCGCAAAGGGCCCATTTTCAGGGCTGGTAAGGTAAAAGAGCTTTGAACTTTTTAAATTTAGAATATGGTAGGGCATTTTTTTATTTTGGGGGGCTTTGTTATTTTATTAGGGGGCTTAGAGTAGGTGTAATTAGTTATAAAAATTGTTGTAATATTTTCTAATGTTTGTAAATATTTTTTTATTTTTTGTAACTTAGTTCTTTTTTATTTTTTGTACTTTAGTTAGTTTATTTAATTGTATTTATTTGTAGGTATTGTATTTAATTAATTTATTGATAGTGTAGTGTTAGGTTTAATTGTAGATAATTGTAGGTATTTAATTTAATTAATTTATTGATAGTGTAGGTAGGTTTAATTGTAGATAATTGTAGGTATTTAATTTAATTTATTTATTGCTAGTGTAGTGTTAGGTTTAATTGTAACTTAGTTAGGATTTATTTTACAGGTAATTTTGTAATTATTTTAACTAGGTAACTATTAAATAGTTATGAACTATTAATAGCCTATTGTACCTGGTTAAAATATTACAAAGTTGCCTGTAAAATAAATGTTAATCCTAAAATAGCTACAATATAATTATAATTTATATTGTAGCTATATAAGGGTTTATTTTACAGGTAAGTATTTAGTTTTAAATAGATTAATTTATTTAATAAGAGTTAATTTATTTCGTTAGATAAAAATTATATTTAACTTAGGGGGATGTTAGTGTTAGGGTTAGACTTAGCTTTAGGGGTTAAAAACTATATTAGAATAGCGGTGAGCTCCGGTTCGGCAGATTAGGGGTTAATGTTTGAAGTTAGGTGTCGCGATGTTTAGGGAGGGGCAGATTAGGGGTTAATTACTATTTATTATAGGGTTATTGATGCGGGAGTGAGGCGGATTAGGGGTTAATACATTTATTATAGTAGCGGTGCGGTTTGGTAGGCAGATTAGGGGTTAATAAGTGTAGGGTAAGGGTGTAGCGGCGACGTTGGGGGGGGGCAGATTAGGGGTTAATAAATATTATGTTAGGTGTCGGCGATGTTAGGGGCAGCAGATTAGGGGTACATATGGAATATTAGCTGGCGGCGGTGTACGAGCGGCAGATTAGGGGTTAAAAAAATTTATATAGAGTGGCGGCGGTGTGGGGGGGCCTCGGTTTAGGGTACATAGGTAGTTTATGGGTGTTAGTGTACTTTAGAGCACAGTAGTTTAAGAGCTTTAATGAACGGCGGCGTTAGCCCAGAAAGCTCTTAACTACTGTTTTTTTCTGCGGCTGGAGTTTTTGTCGTTAGATTTCTATCGCTCACTTCAGTCCACGACCTAAATACCGGCGTTAGAAAGGATCCCATTGAAAAGAATAGGAATACGCAAATGGCGTAAGGGGATCTGTGGTATGGAAAAGTCGCAGCTGCAAAGTGAGCGTTAGACCCTTTCCTGACTGACTCCAAATACCAGAGGGCAGTAAAAACCAGCGTTAGGAGCCTCTAACGCTGTTTTTGACGGCTACCGCCCAACTCTAAATCTAGCCGTGAATGTTTAATGTAGCCACCAAAAAGCAAGTGCTGTCCAGGGTTCTGAACCTAAAATGGGATGGCTCCTAAGCTTTGCATTCCTGTTTTTTAAAGAAAGATAGCAAGAGACCGAAGAAAAACTGATAATAGGAGTAAATTAGAAAGTTGCTTAAAATTGAATGCTCTATCTGAATCATTAAATAAACAAATGTGGTTTAGTATCCCTTTAACCCCTTAATGACCAAGGATGTCCTCAGGGGTTTCAAGCGGTGGAAGCGATCGTGATAGTTTCCAGCCGCTTTCAAGGTATTGCAGTGATGCCTCGATATTGAGGCATCACTGCAATACCTTTTTTTACCCACCGATGCAGAGAGATCCATTCTGTGGCCCTCTCTGCATCAGCCAGTGATGGTGCCAATCGTTGGTGGGTGGGAGCCATAGCAGGGAGGCGGGTGGGCAGTCCATTGCTGGATCACTTCCTGATCCACTGCGTGCAAGTGGTTGGGATCGTGGGCGCGCGTGCGGGTGTGAGTGTGCACGCTAGTACTAATTTATTGAAGGTGATGGGATGGAGGGAGAGGGAAAGAAAGGATAATTAAATATAAAGAAAGGGATCTGGGAGGGGGAGGCTATTGAGGGGGGGGGGGGGCAGCTACACTACAGAAAATTGGCTTTTATGCCAAAAAAAATAAAAATCACTTTTTTGTTAGCAAACTGGGTACTGGCAGACATTTGTGCCATAATTGCACAAGCTATTTGTAAATAATTTCAGTGAGAGACCTAAAGTTTGTGAAACAGTTTTTGAAAAAGTTTGTGAAATGGTGGCATGAAATATACAAAAATAGGCCTGGATATCAATACTTTGGGTTTTCTACTAAAAACATATATATACATGTGACGGGATATTCAGGGATTCCGGACAGATATCAGTGTTATAATGTAACTTATGCAAATTTTGAAAAGAAAATGGTTTGGAAATAGCAAAGTGCTACTTGCACTTATTGCCCTATAACTTGCAAAAAAAGCAACATGAACATGTAAACATTGGTTATTTCTAAACTCAGGACAAAATTTAGAAACTTTTTAGCATGGGTGCTTTTTGATGGTTGTAGATGTGTAACAAATTTGGGGGGTCAAAGTTAGAAAAAGTGTGTTTTTTCATTTTTTTTAATCATATTTTATATATTTTTTTATAGTAAATTATAAGATATTATGAAAATAATGGTATCTTTAGAAAGTCCATTTAATGGCGAGAAAAACGGTATATAATATGTGTGGGTACAGTAAATGAGTAAGAGGAAAATTACAGCTAAACACAAACACTGCAGAAATGTAAAAATAGCCCTGGTCCCAAATGGTAAGAAAATTGAAAAGTGTTGTGGTCACTAAGGGGTTAAGGACATTCCCTGCATTGCTGGATGTAAAGAAGGCAAAAGCACTGTACAATACAGCACTTCATGATATGAGAGATTAGTTGCATTTACACTTTGTGATTTATATTTTTTGCATTTTTAAAAAAAAAAAAATTATTGAGGAAAATATATAAATACAGAATAGGAGTTTGCATACATTAAAGGAAGCGTAAACAGTATGCTCATTGCACATATTACAAGACCAAGTTTGAAATATTATACTTCAATTGTATGTTTCACAGTCATTTTCATAAATATTCATATCAATCTTATAACGAGCCTATATAACACAATAACCCCTATTCTAGATAAAGGGAAGGATGGGCCGGCCAGTTCAGCTAAACATTGCACGTGAGTATGCCTGGTATGGTTCTCAATGCACCAAACATAAAATTAGTTATAGAGATCCCCTTACCGATTGATTTGAATTCCTCATTTTGCAAACTAACAAGTAACAAAACAAAAACAAACAAAAAAACAAACAAATAAACATAACAGATCAAATATTAAAAGCTATATTAAGTAATAGAGTAATATTACTTAGAAGTAGAAAAGTGGGGCGGCATTAGTTTATAAGACTGGTATGAATAATGGTAGAACAGTCTAAGAACTTCCCCTAAATGAATAGGTGAAGAGTCAGACACTTCTAATTCAATGTATTAGCCAATATATTCTTGGACAACAGGAATGGGCAACCATAATTGCAGCATGTTAGCCTCCTTACGAATACAAAAATAATAATATGCCAAATATGTTCCAAAATATAATATACTAAGTGAGGATTCGAATTTTAGTGCCTCAAAATATATAAAGATGAAGTTGCCTTAAAAGGTATCAGTTGGTCATAAAGCGGTACTCAAGTGTCGAGAAGGGGAAATTACTTTTGGAAAAGTCTCGGAATTGAAGTATTATATAGTCAGGACCTATTAATTTATTATAAAGATGTGAGGCTGAATAATCTATACCAGCAGCAAAGAAGTAGGTGATAGATTGAAGCATAAGATAACCTCCATAATAATAGCGTTCTTGTCTGCATAATAGTTATTGTTAGCTCTCATTCGGCTAGATTACGAGTTTGGCATTAGAGGCTATGCGGTGCTAACGAGCAGTTTATGCTCACCGCTCACTTACCTACAGCGCTGGTATTACGGGTTTTTACAAACCCGTCGTTAAAAGACAAGAAGTGAGCGTTGAGCAAAATTATGCTCATTACCGCACTACAAAACCAGCACTGCTTAAGTCAGTGGTGAGCTGGTGTAACGTGCTCGTGCACGATTTCCCCATAGGAATCAACGGGGAGAGCCAGCTGAAAAAAGTCTAACACCTGCAAAAAAGCAGCGTTTAGCTCCTAACGCAGCCCCATTGATTCTTATGGGGAAATAAAATGTATGTCTACACCTAACATGAACCCAGAGTCTAAACACCCCTAATCTTACACTTATTAACCCCTAATCTGCCGCCCCTGACATCGCCGACACTTACATTATATTATTAACCCCTAATCTGCCGCTCCGGACACCGCCGCCACCTTCATTATACTTCTGAACCCCTAATCTGCTGCCCCAAACTTCGCCAACACCTACATTATATTTATTAACCCCTAATCTGCCACCCCCAAATGTCGACGCAACCTACCTACACTTATTAACCCATAAATTGCCACCCCCAACGTCGCCGCCACTATAATAAACATATTAACCCCTAAACCTAAGTCTAACCCTAACCACCCTAACTTAAATATAATTTAAATAAATCTAAATAAAATTACTATAATTAACTAAATTATTCCTATTTAAAACTAAATACTTACCTATAAAATAAACCCTAAATTAGTTACAATATAACTAATAATTACATTGTATCTAGTTTATGGTTTATTTTTACTTTACAGGCAAGTTTGTATTTATTTTAACTAGGTAGAATAGATACTATATAGTTATTAACTATTTAATAAACTACCTAGCTAAAATAAATACAAAAGTACCTGTAAAATAAAACCAAACCTAAGTTACAATAACACCTAACACTACACTATCATTAAATTAATTCCCTAAACTAAATATACAATTAAATAAAATTATCTAAAGTACAACAAAAAAAACGAACACTGAATTACAGAAAATAATAAATAAATTACAAGATTTTTAAACTAATTACACCTAATCTAATCCCCCTAACAAAATAAAAAAGCCCCCCCCTGCCAAATAAAATAAGCCCTACCCTACACTAAGTTACAAATAGCCCTTAAAAGGGCCTTTTGCGGGGCATTGCCCCAAAGTAATCAGCACTTTTACCTGTAAAAAAAATTACAAATCCCCCCAACTTTAAAACACACCACCCACACAACCAACCATACTCTAAAACCCACCTAATACCCCCTTAAAAAAACCTAACACTAACCCCTTGAAGATCACCCTACCGTGAGAAGTCTTCACCCAACCGGGCCGAAGTGCTCCAGACAGGCAGAAGTGGTCCTCCAGACATGCAGAAGTCTTCATCCAACCGGCCATAAATGGTCCTCCAGACGGGCAGAAGTCTTCATCCAGGCGACATCTTCTATCTTCATCCATCCATCTGGCGCGGAGCGGGTCCATCTTCAAGACATCCGACGCGGAGCATCCTTTTCTTTCCACGGGGACTGAAGAATGAAGGTACCTTTAAGTGACGTCATCCAAGATGGCGTCCCTTCAATTCCGATTGGCTGATAGAATTCTATCAGCCAATCGGAATTAAGGTAGAAAAAATCCTATTGGCTGATGCAATCAGCCAATAGAATTGAGCTTGCATTCTATTGGCTGATTGGAACAGCCAATAGAATGCCAGCTCAATCCTATTGGCTGATTGCATCAGCCAATAGGATTTTTCCTACCTTAATTCAGATTGGCTGATAGAATTCTATCAGCCATTTGGAATCTAAGGGACGCCATCTTGGATGACATCACTTAAAGGAACCTTCATTCTTCAGTCGCCGTGGAAAGAAGAGGATGCTCCACGTCGGATGTCTTGAAGATGGACCCACTCCGCGTCGGATGGATGAAGATAGAAGATGCCGTCTGGATGAAGACTTCTGCCCGTCTGGAGGACCACTTCTGCCCATCTGGAGGACCACTTCTGCCGGATTCGTTGAGGACTTCGGCCCGGTTGGGTGAAGACTTTTCCCGGTAAGGTGATCTTCAAGGGGTTAGTGTTAGGTTTTTTTAAGGGGGTATTGGGTGGGTTTTAGAGTAGGGTTGTTTGTGTGGGTGGTGGGTTTTAATGTTCGGGGGGGGGGATTTGTAATTTTTTTTTACAGGTAAAAGAGCTGATTACTTTGGGGCAATGCCCCGCAAAAGGCCCTTTTAAGGGCTATTTGTAATTTAGTGTAGGGTAGGGCTTTTTTTTATTTTGGTTTTTTTTTTATTTTGTTAGGGGGATTAGATAAAGTGTAATTAGTTTAAAAATCTTGTAATTTGTTTATTATTTTCTGTAATTTAGTGTTTGGTTTTTTTGTTGTACTTTAGATAATTTTATTTAATTGTATTTAGTTTAGGGAATTAATTTAATTATAGTGTAGTGTTAGGTGTTAGTGTAACTTAGGTTAGGTTTTATTTTACAGGTAAATTTGACTTTATTTTAGCTAGGTAGTTTATTAAATAGTTAATAACTATTTAATAACTATTCTACTTAGTTAAAATAAATACAAACTTGCCTGTAAAATTAAAATAAACCCTAAGATAGATACAATGTAACTATTAATTATATTGTAGCTATTTTAGGGTTTATTTTATAGGTAAGTATTTAGTTTTAAATAGGAATAATTTAGTTAATTATAGTAATTTTATTTTGATTTATTTAAATTATATTTAAGTTAGGGGGTGTTAGGGTTAGGGTTAGACTTAGGTTTAGGGGTTAATAACTTTAGTATAGTGGCGGCGACGTTGGGGGCAGCAGATTAGGGGTTAATAATATTTAACTAATGTTTGCGAGGCGGGAGTGCGGCGGTTTAGGGGTTAATATATTTATAATAGTGGTGGCGATGTCCGGTTTGGCAGATTAGGGGTTAAAAAAATTATTTTAGTGTTTGCAATGTGGGGGGCCTCGGTTTAGGGGTTAATAGGTAGTTTATGGGTGTTGGTGTACTTTTTAGCACTTTAGTTAAGAGTTTTATGCTACGGCGTTGTAGTGTAAAACTCTTAACTACTGAATTTAAAATGCGGTACCAGTCTTTACAGGAGAGGGTATACCGCTCACTTTTTGTCAGACTCGTAATACCGGCGCTATGCAAGTCCCATTGAAAAAAGAGGATATGCAATTTACGTAAGTGGATTTGCGGTATTTCCAAGTCTGGCCAAAAAAGTGAGCGGTACACCTGTACCTGCAAGACTCATAATACCAGCAGTGTTAAAAAGCCTAACGCAAAACTCGTAATCTAGGTGATTGTGTCTACATCTACAGCAATAGTGTAAATAAAATAGCAACTAAATATGTAAACAACAACATTAAAACAAATCAAACTAAACTAAATTTTAACATTATTTTTCTAATTTCCTTCCTATAGAAGGTGCATTAAAGGGACACTGTACCCAATTTTTTTCTTTCATGATTCAGATAGAGCATGCAATTTTAAGCATCTTTCTAATTTACTCCTATTGTCAAATTTTCTTTATTCTCTTGGTATCTTTATTCGAAAAGCAAGAATTTAAGTTTAGATGCCGGCCCATTTTTGGTGAAAAACCTGGGTTGTCCTTGCTGATTGGACAGCACCAATAAACAAGTGCTGTCCATGGTTCTGAACCACAAATTGTCTGGTTCCTTAGCTTAGATATCTTCTTTTTCAAATAAAGAAAGCAAGAGAACAAAGAAAAATTGATAATAGGAGTAAATTAGAAAGTTGCTTAAAATTGCATGCTCTATCTGAATCACAAAAGAAAAAATTTGGGCTCAGTGTCCCTTTAAGGTAGATTATTAAAAACACCCTTCTAAGCTTAGTATATGTGACCACTTCTTAAAGCACTAATGAGCAATCTAACTGTTTAGGAGTAGGATTACAAATATGGAGGAAGAATAAATAAATAAATAAATGCAAAAATAAATAAATAATCTGTCTGTACATAAAATCTCAAAACGTCAGCATAAGAGGAAATATCTAAATTTAGGATTCATAAATCTGATACTTGAGGATAGTGAGAGCAATTATATTGCTTAAGAGTGAGAGAATTTATAGAAAATATATATATATATATAATGACGACCACTTATTAGAGTCATAGGGGTCTATTTATGATAGTGCGAGCGGACATGATACAATGTAGTATATAAGTATTATATACTTATTTTTTATTATTAGTGCAGCTCCTCAGCATGCTAGAGGTAAGTATAAGCCGACAGGTGAACGTTTTCATCTGCAGCAAAGGAACATTTACATTAGTTTTAATGAAAAGGAATATAAATGTTACTGAATATTTAGTATTCCCAATTGTGCAGCAAACAGATATTCAGACAACTAAATTTTTATAATATTCATTGCGAATAATTTGTCCTAAAGAATTATTTGCTGCTGATCATGTCTAGACTTTAGTCATTGGGGTAGATTTACCAATGTCTGTCCGACATGATATGCCATTCGGCTCTTGTTAAATCTACCCTTTTATCTTTAAAGTTATATTACATTTAAGCTTTATACTTTCAATTTTATGTTTTAATGCATTTAGATATTGTTTAGAGCAGTGTATTTAGATTTGTGATTTTACTCATTCTTATTGTGCTTTGAATCTTTCTCTGTAATTTTAACAAATTAGGATATATACTCTGTATATTTATGTGTATATTTTACAAATTGCATTGCACTTTATATTTTTTTTCTAGGTGAAATAAGCCTGACAGTTTCAGAAGGTGGTCGGAACAGAGGAGTTCCCGGGAGTGTCTGAAGCTCTCTTACAAATGTTATTATATTCTGTAAGCATTTTTACACATTCAGCTCTCACTGAGGGCCCAAAACTCAAACATTTGCAGTATCAGACGTGAAGAACCACTCTGACACCTGCAGGGGATGTGCTCTGGGAATTAAAGGGGCTGTCCCTGTGAGTTGTCTCCTATATAAAATATTGGAGCTCTTTGTAAAGGGAAACTTTACTGAGGAGA
Source organism: Bombina bombina (assembly GCF_027579735.1). Lineage (NCBI taxonomy): Eukaryota > Metazoa > Chordata > Amphibia > Anura > Bombinatoridae > Bombina > Bombina bombina. The sequence continues at coordinate 1,359,196,719 of NC_069500.1, forward strand.
ACAAAGTTAGCAGAGAGCAAGGGCACTATTTGAAAATTAAATCCTGCAGTCAATTTTTCATATGCTTGTGTTTTTCTATTAGGGTAATAAGTATTTTGCACATTTTGACATAATCTTAGTTTGCAACATAAAACAGTGAGAACTGCAGGAGAAAAAAATGTTTAGAGAATACGCCAGAACTGGCCTTGAAATTTCAGCTACTCCCATGGAACGTCCCTGTTCAGCCCACTAGCAAGGTGGGGAAAATGTGCACCTTAAATCCCCTGTTAACCTCATTCTCTCCTGTGAGCAAGACATTGTGCTGCCTGGGTCCAAGAATAACACTGCAGTCTAAACCCAACCAGAGCTGATTGTCTCAGTGATTAGCAGACTAAGGGCTAGATTACAAGTGGAGCACCATTTAATGCTCGCGCTCAAGCGATCACTCCGCTAGAAGTAACACATAATACTGTAACTAACAGTTTGCTAAGTGAGCGCTATATATAGATATCACTTTTCTTCTTTAGTTACGCACAAGCGAGAAGGGTTTTATCACGGGTGTTTGCGCTCTTCCGGTTTACCTCTAGTATTACAAGTTGAAAGTAAATGAGAACGCTTGAGTGCAATTGCAATTTACGATAGAATTTTAACCACGTCCTCAGAGCTCTGGTCAACTGTTTTGTGAAACAAATAAGTTGCACAAAACACATCAAAATGCATTGTAAAGTACAGTTACACTCATAATAACACTAGCTAATAAAAATTATTCAAAAACAATATTGCACACAAAAGTTATAAGGTATAAAAGTTAAAGATATGAGGTCTCAGGTGTTAGGGGGAAAAAAGGCAGCCAAATGGCTTTAACATAGATATACATACATGTCTAAAGATGAATATGTATGTGTTTGTTTTTGTGTATGTGTATGTGTATGTATGTATGTATGTATGTATGTGTGTGTATATATATATATATATATATATATATATATATATACACACATATATGGACATATATATATAAATGCATTGGAACCCTTTGCAGTTAAGTAGATGAAAACATATAAAAGCATATGTATGCAATATTCATATTTAAAGGGACAGTCAACACCAGAATTTTTTTTTGTTTAAAAAGAAAGATAATCCCTTTATTACCCATTCCCCAGTTTTGCAGAACCAACACTGTTATAGAAATGCATTTTTTGCCTCTGTGATAACCTTGTATTTATGCTTCTGCAAACTGCCCCCTTATTTCAGTTCTTTTGACAGACTTGCATTTTAGCCAATCAGTGCTCACTCCTAGGTCAATTCACGTGCATGAGCTCAATGTGATCTATATGAAACACATAAACTAATGCCCTCTAGTGGTCAAAATGCATTCAGATTAGGGGCAGTCTTCAAGGTCTAAGAAATTAGCATATGAACCTCCTAGGTTTAGCTTTCAACTAAGAATACCAAGAGAACAAAGCAAAATTGGTGATAAAAGTAAATTGGAAAGTTGTTATAAATTACATTCCCTATTAAAATCATGAAAGATTCTTTGGACTTGACTGTCCCTTTATTAAAGCTTTTACCTATGTATTTACTGTAAATATTTCACATTCCAAAGTTCTACACATAGCAGAATATGTTCTATGTATTTATAAGTAGAAATTCACACACACACACACACACATATATATATATATATATATATATATATTGTACCAAATACCATCAGATATATGTAGAAATATTTATTTATAAATAAATAGAACATATATTTCTATGTGAATAACATTGGAATGTGAAATATTATGTTTTCAAGTCAGGTTAGCACACGAGTAGGGTGTTTTTTTCCAATTTTTTTGCTCCATTGACTTCTATGGTGAATACGTTAACGTGCATGCGATATTCTAACTTAAGCTTTTTGCACTTGTCGGGTTAGTTTACTAACCCGACAAGATTACTTTTAGCGCAGTTAACGCTCCACTCGTAATTTGGCCAATAGTAAATATGAAAAAAAAAATAATAGGATATGTATAATATTATCTTGACAGTTTGGGACATTAAACCAAAAAATAAATAAATCTATAATTCATACAAAAGAGCACTATAAAGAGGGGTTTTATTTTTTTTTTATGTTTGATTTTTAAACTAGAATGAAATACTTGTGCACAAGTCTTACATCAAATAGATGCTCACTGGTTGATAAGAGAAACTTCTATAACACCATTGGTTGGTTACAAAAAAAAATCAACACAGTAACATTTTTTTTTTTAAATAATGAAAGAAGCAAAACAACCTGTAATACATTTTAGAATAATAATTTACTATAATATTTGAGACTTATTAAACAAATTATAATAAAACTCAGTTGTGAAATTGTATCAGATACAGGTACATTTATGTGTTTTTTTATTGTTGTATTTATAAATATACATAAAATGGATAAATAGCAAGTGCTGGTATGTTTTCTGTATTTCCTATAATCTATATTAAGAAATGTGGGCCAGATTACTGTGATATCGGGTTTATAGCGGCTGTTAGCACGCTTCGGAAAGGAGCACTCGTATTACAAGTTGAAAGGAAATGCGAATGCGTGTGCGGAATCGCAATTTACACTAGAATAATTACCTCAAACACAGAGCTCTGGTTATCTGTTACACAACACAAAAAGTGTCCCAAAACAAATAAATACATTGAAAAGTATACTTAAACTCATAATAACACTATTTGATAAAAATGATATAAATAAAAAAATATTGCACAAAAAAGTTATAAGGTCTCAGGCATGCAAAGGGCTTTAAAGTAGAGAAGATACATACATATGCATGTCTAAAGATGTATGTATGTATATATATATATACTTATATGTGCTTATATGTGTGTACATTTGTATTTATATGTGTATATTTGTATTTATATGTGTATATTTGTATTTATATGTGTATATTTGTATTTACAGATATATACACATATAAACACATAAATATGTACACATATATAGACATATATAAGTTCATTTGAGCCCTTTGCAGTCATGAAACATGAAGAAACATATTTATGCAATATTAATTTTTAATAAAGTGTTATACTGTGTGTTTACTGTAAATATTTCACATTCCAATGTTCTTCATATAGCAGAATATGTTCTATGTATTTTTAAAAAGATATTTCTCTCTCTCTCCTTGCCTCTCTCTCTCTCCTTGCGCCTCTCTCTCCTCTCTCTCTCTCCTCTCTCCTTTTCTCTCTCTCTCTCCTTTATCCTTGCCTCTCTCTCTCCTTGCCTCTCTCTCTGCTTGCCTCTCTCTCTCTCTGCTTGCCTCTCTCTCTCTCCTTGCGCCTCTCTCTCTCTCTCTCTCTCCTTGCCTCTCTCTCTCCTTGCCTCTCTCTCTGCTTGCCTCTCTCTCTCTCTCTGCTTGTCTCTCTCTCTCTCTGCTTGCCTCTCTCTCTCTGCTTGCCTCTCTCTTTCTCCTTGCCCCCTCTCTCTCTCCTTGTCTCTCTCTCTCTCCTTGTCTCTCTCTCTCTCCTTCTCTCTCTCTCTCTCTCTCTCTCTCTCTCCTTGTCCATCTCGCTCTCTCTCCTTGCCCCTCTCTCTCTCCCCTTGCCTCTCTATTTTCCTCTCTCTCTCTCTCTCTCCTTGCCTCTCTCTCTCTCTCTCTCTCTCTCTCTCTCCTTGTCCCTCTCTCTCCCTCTTTCTCCTTGCCCCCCCCCCCCCTCTCTCTCTCTCCTTGCCTCTCTCTCTCTCCTTGCCTCTCTCTCTCTCCTTGCCCCTCTCTCTCTCCTTGCCCCTCTCTCTCTCCTTGCCCCTCTCTCCCTCTCTCTCCTTGCCCCTCTCTCTCTCTCTCTCTCTCCTTGCCTCTCTCTCTCCTTGCCTCTCTCTCTCTCTGCTTGCCTCTCTCTCTCTCTCTCTCTGATTGCCCCTCTCTCTCTCTTTCCTTGTCTCTCTCTCTCTCCCCTTGCCTCTCTCTCTCCTTGCCTCTCTGTCTCTCCTTGCCTCTCTCTCTCTCCTTGCCTCTCTCTCTCTCCTTGACTCTCTCTCTCTCCTTGCCTCTCTCTCTCTCTCTCTCTCTCCTTGCCTTTCTCTCTCTCTCCTTGCCTCTCTCTCCTTGCCTCTCTCGCTCTCCTTGCCTCTCTCGCTCTCCTTGCCTCTCTCTCTTTGTCCTTGCCTCTCTCTCTCTCTCCTTGCCTCTCTCTCTCTCTCTCTCTCTCTCTCTCTCTCCTTGCCTCCCTCTCTCTCTCTCTCTCTCTGCTTGCCTCTCTCTCTCTCTCTCTGCTTGCCTCTCTCTCTCTCCTTGACTCTCTCTCTCCTTGCCTCTCTCTCTCTCTCTCTCTCTCTCTCTCTGTCTCTCCTTGCCTCTCTGTCTCTCCTTGCCTCTCTGTCTCTCCTTGCCTCTCTCTCTCTCTCTCCTTGCCTTTCTCTCTCTCCTTGCCTCTCTCTCCTTGCCTCTCTCTCTCTCTCCTTGCCTCTCTCTCTCCTTGCCTCTCTCTCTTTCTCCTTGCCTCTCTCTCTCCTTGCCTCTCTCTCTCTCCCTGCCTCTCTCTCTCTCCTTGCCTCTCTCTCTCTCTCTCTCTCTCTCTCTGCTTGCCTCTCTCTCTCTCCTTGACTCTCTCTCTCCTTGCCTCTCTCTCTCTCTCTCTCTCTCTCTCTCTCTCTCTCTCTGTCTCTCCTTGCCTCTCTGTCTCTCCTTGCCTCTCTGTCTCTCCTTGCCTCTCTCTCTCTCTCTCTCTCTCTCTCTCTCTCTCTCTCTTTCTCCTTGACTCTCTCCTTGACTCTCTCCTTATCTATCTCTCTCTCTCTCTCTCTCTCTCTGCTTGCCTCTCTCTCTCTCCTTGACTCTCTCTCTCCTTGCCTCTCTCTCTCTCTCTCTCTCTCTCTCTCTGTCTCTCCTTGCCTCTCTGTCTCTCCTTGCCTCTCTGTCTCTCCTTGCCTCTCTCTCTCTCTCTCCTTGCCTTTCTCTCTCTCCTTGCCTCTCTCTCCTTGCCTCTCTCTCTCTCTCCTTGCCTCTCTCTCTCCTTGCCTCTCTCTCTTTCTCCTTGCCTCTCTCTCTCCTTGCCTCTCTCTCTCTCCCTGCCTCTCTCTCTCTCCTTGCCTCTCTCTCTCTCTCTCTCTCTCTCTCTGCTTGCCTCTCTCTCTCTCCTTGACTCTCTCTCTCCTTGCCTCTCTCTCTCTCTCTCTCTCTCTCTCTCTCTCTCTCTCTCTCTCTCTGTCTCTCCTTGCCTCTCTGTCTCTCCTTGCCTCTCTGTCTCTCCTTGCCTCTCTCTCTCTCTCTCTCTCTCTCTCTTTCTCCTTGCCTCTCTCCTTGCCTCTCTCTCTCCTTGCCTCTCTCTCTCTCCTTGCCTCTCTCTCCTTGCCTCTCTCTCTCCTTGCCTCTCTCTCTCTCTCTCTCTCTCTCTCTCTCTCTCTCCTTGCCTCTCTCTCTCTCTCTCTGCTTGCCTCTCTCTCTCCTTGACTCTCTCTCTCCTTGCCTCTCTCTCTCTGTCTCTCCTTGCCTCTCTGTCTCTCCTTGCCTCTCTCTCTCTCTCTCTCTCTCTTTGTCCTTGACTCTCTCCTTGACTCTCTCCTTAACACTCTCTCTCTCTCTCTCTCCTTGCCTCTCTCTCTCTCTCTCTCTCTCTCTCTCTCTCTCTTTTTCTCCTTGCCTCTCTCCTTGCCTCTCTCCTTAACACACTCTCTCTTTCTCTCTCTCTCTCCTTGTCCCTCTCTCTCCCTTTTTCTCCTTGCCCCTCTCTCTCTCTCTCCTTGCCTCTCTCTCTCCTTGCCCCTCTCTCTCTTCTTGCCCCTCTCTCTCTCTCCTTGCCCCTCTCTCTCTCTCTCTCTCTCTCTCTCTCTCCTTGCCTCTCTCTCTCTCTCTCTCTCTCTCTCTCTCTCCTTGCCTCTCTCTCTCTGCTTGCCTCTCTCTCTCTCTGATTGCCTCTCTCTCTCTCTCTCTCTCTCTCTCTCCTTGTCTCTCTCTCTCTCCCCTTGCCTCTCTCTCTCCTTGCCTCTCTGTCTCTCCTTGCCTCTCTCTCTCTCCTTGCCTCTCTCTCTCTCTCTCTCTCTCTCTCTCTCTATCCTTGCCCCTCTCTCTCTCCCCTTGCCCCTCTCTCTCTCCTTGCCTTTCTCTCCCTCTCCTTGCCTCTCTCTCCTTGCCTCTCTCTCTTTCTCCTTGCCTCTCTCTCTCCTTGCCTCTCTCTCTCTCCTTGCCTCTCTCTCTCTCTGCTTGCCTCTCTCTCTTTATCTGCTTGCCCCCCTCTCTCTCCTTGACTCTCTCTCTCCTTGCCTCTCTCTCTCTCTCTCTCTCTCCTTGCCTCTCTGACTCTCTCTCTCTCCTTGACTCTCTGTCTCTCCTTGCCTCTCTCCTTGACTCTCTCCTTAACTCTCTCTCTCTCTCTCTCTCTCTCCTTGCCTTTCTCTCTCTCTCAAAAATAAAAAAAATAAAAAAAAATTCTAAAAGGCATCAGTCTCTCATTTGTAGATTTGTGATTAATAAATGTATTTATTATACATAAACTCCATTATGTGCGCCATATATCAAGATGCAAATGTTTGGAGCTATTTTGGTGCAAGGCTGCAACTGATAGTTATTAAGGCGTGGTCTTAAAATCGCTGTTTCTTAACCAGTCTGCCACCTCTAAACTGGTGGTTTAAAATCACCCCTAAATAATCTGACCAAGGAAATTGACAGCCCATGTTCTTGTACGATTGGTTGTACAAGTGGCCACTTGTACAATGATAATTGCAAGAAGTACGATGTTGTTCGCTTGCCACAATCACAAGTGGACAGGTTCTGAAATTGGGAAACTTATATGCCAGCTGATTGATAATATAATGATTTTTTTAATATCCCTGAAGTAACTATCGGCTAGATTTCGAGTTGTGCGTTAGGTTTAAAAAGCAGCGTTAAGAGGTCATAACGCTGCTTTTTAACGCCCGCTGGTATTACGAGTCTTGCAGGTACAGGCTCGCCCCTCACTTTTTTGGCCAGACATGAAAATACCGCGAATCCACTTACGTAAATTGCGTATCCTCTTTTTTCAATGGGACTTGCCTAACGCCGGTATTACGAGTCTGCCAAAAAGTGAGCGGTACACCCTCACTACTTTGCGGGACATTGCCCCAAAGTAATCAGCTCTTTTACCTGTAAAAAAAATTACAAATCCCCCCACCACCCACACAACCAACCCTACTCTAAAACCCACCCAATACCCCGTTAAAAAAACCTAACACTAACCCCTTGAAGATCACCTTACCGGGAGAAGTCTTCATCCAACTGGGCCGAAGTCCTCAACGAAGCCAGGAGAAGTCTTCATCCAAGCCGGGCGAAGTGGTTCTGCAGACGGGCAGAAGTCTTCATCCAGACGGCATCTTCTATCTTCATCCATCCGGCGCGGAGCAGGTCCATCTTCAAGACATCCGACGTGGATCATCCTCTTCATCCGACAGCTAAGACTGAATGAAGGTTCCTTTAAATGACGTCATCCAAGATGGCGTCCCTTCAATTCCGATTGGCTGATAGAATTCTATCAGCCATTCGGAATTAAGGTAGAAAAAATCCTATTGGTTGATTGGAACAGCCAATAGAATGCCAGCTCTATCCTATTGGCTGATTGCATCAGCCAATAGGATATTTTCTACCTTAATTCTGATTGGCTGATAGAATTCTATCAGCCAATCGGAATTGAAGGGACGCCATCTTGGATGACGTCATTTAAAGGAACCTTCATTCAGTCTTAGCCGTCGGATGAAGAGGATGCTCTCTCTCTCTCTGCTTGCCTCTCTCTCTCTCCTTGCGCCTCCTTGCGATGTCTTGAAGATGGACCCGCTCTGCGACGGATGGATGAAGATAGAAGATGCCGTCTGGATGAAGACTTATGCCCGTCTGGAGGACCACTTCGCCCGGCTTGGATGAAGACTTCTCCCGGCTTCGTTGAGGACTTCGGCCTGGTTGGTTGAAGACTTCTCCTGGTAAGGTGATCTTCAAGGGGTTAGTGTTAGGTTTTTTTAAGGGGGTTTCGGGTGGGTTTTAGAGTAGGGTTGGTTGTGTGGGTGATGGGTTTTAATGTTGGGGGGGATTTGTAATTTTTTTTACAGGTAAAAGAGCTGATTACTTTGCGGCAATGCCCTGCAAAAGGCCCTTTGAAAGACTATTTGTAATTTAGTGTAGGGTAGGGCTTTTTTTTTAATTTGGGGGGCTTTTTTATTTTGTTAGGGGGATTAGATTAGGTGTAATTAGTTTCAAAATCTTGTAATTTGTTTATTATTTTCTGTAATTTAGTGTTTTTTTTTTTTTACTTTAGATAATTTTATTTAATTGTATTTAATTGTATTTAATTTAGGGAAGAAATGTAATTATAGTGTAGTGTTAGGTGTAATTGTAACATAGGTTAGGTTTTATTTTACAGGTAACTGTATTTATTTTAGCTAGGTAGTTATTAAATAGTTAATAATTATGTAATAACTATTCTACCTAGTTAAAATAAATACAAACTTGCCTGTAAAATAAAAATAAATCCTAAGCTAGTTACAATGTAACTATTAGTTATATTGTAGCTAGCTTAGGGTTTATTTTATAGGTAAGTAGTTTTAAATAGGAATAATTGCGTTAATGATAGGAATTTTTATTTAGATTTCTTTTAATTATATTTAAGTTAGGGGGTGTTAGGGCTAGGGTTAGACTTAGGTTTAGGGGTTAATACATTTAGTATAGTGGCAGCGACATTGGGGGCGGCAGATTAGGGGTTAATAAATGTAGGTAGGTGGCGGCTATGTTAGGGATGGCAGATTAGGGGTTAATAATATTTAACTAATGTTAGCGAGGCAGGAGTGCGGCGGTTTAGGGGTTAATATGTTTATTATAGTGGCGGCGATGTTGGGGGCGGCAGATTAGGGGTTAATAAGTGTAGGTAGGTGGTGGTGACATTGGGGCGGCAGAGTAGGAGTTAATAAATATAATGTAGGGTTCGGCGATGTTGGGGGCATCAGATTAGGGGTTCATAAGTATAATGTAGGTGGAGGTAGTGTCCGAAGCGGCAGATTAGGGGTTAATAATTATAATGTAGGTGTCGGTGATGTCGGCGGTGGCAGATTAGGGGTTAATAAGTGTAAGATTTGGGGTGTTTAGACTCGGGGTTCATGTTAGGGTGTTAGGTGTAGACATAAAATGTATTTCCCCATAGGAATCAATGGGGCTGCATTAAGGAGCTTTACGCTGCTTTTTTGCAGGCGTTAGACTGTTTTTCAGATTCCTATGGGGAAATCGTGCATGAGCATGTTACACCAGCTCACCGCTAATATAAGCAGCGCTGGTATTGGAGTGCGGTAATGAGCAAAATTTTGCTCAACGCTCACTTCCGTCTGGTTTGTAAAAAATCGTAATACCAGCATTGTCTGACTGTAAGTGAGCGGTGAGCATAATCTTCTCGTTAGCACCGCACAGCCTCTAACACAAAACTCGTAATCTAGGTGTTAACTACTTCGGTCGAAAAAAAAATCCATTGGTCAACCACAGATATTAAACATATACGCCTAGATTTAGAGTTTGGCGTTAGCCGTCAAAACCAGCGTTAGAGGCTCCTAACGCTGGTTTTTACCGCCCGCTGGTATTTAGAGTCAGTCAGGAAAGGGTCTAACGCTCACTTTCCAGCCACGACTTTTCCAAACCGCAGATCCCCCTACGCCATTTGCGTATCCTATCTTTTCAATGGGATCTTTCTAACGCTGGTATTTAGAGTCGTGGCTGAAGTGAGCGTTAGAAATCTAACGACAAAACTCCAGCCGCAGAATCAGATTGAGCTTGCATTCTATTGGCTGATCGGAACAGCCAATAGAATGCGCGCTCAATCTAATTGGCTAATCCAATCAGCCAATCGGATTGAACTTGAATCTGATTGGCTGATTCCATCAGCCAATCAGAATTTTCCTATCTTAATTCCGATTGGCTGATAGAATCCTATCAGCCAATTGGAATTCGAGGGACGCCATCTTGGATGACGTCCCTTAAAGGAGCCTTCATTCGTCGGTAGTCCGTCGGGCCAGCAGGATGTTCCGCGTTGGTGGTCTGCAAGATGGATCCTAAAGAAAGAAGATTGAAGACCCCGCTTGGAAGATGACATCGCCCGGATGGAAGACGTCTTCAGCGCCGCTTGGAGGATCACTTCATTGGATGGAAGATTTCTTCAGCGCCCCTTGGAGGATCACTTCTACCGCTTCGGATCTCCTCTTCAGTTCCATCAGTGGCTCGGCTGAGTGAAGACGACTCAAGGTAGGATGATCTTCAGGGGGGTAGTGTTAGGATTTTTTAAGGGGGGTTTGGGTTAGATTAGGGGTATGTGGGTGGTGGGTTTTAATGTTGGGGGGGTTGTATTTTTCTTTTACAGGCAAAAGAGCAGTTTTCTTTGGGGCATGCCCCGCAAAAGCCCTTTTTGAGGGCTGGTAAGGTAAAAGAGCTTTGAACTTTTTTAATTTAGAATAGGGTAGGGCATTTTTTTATTTTGGGGGTCTTTGTTATTTTATTAGGGGGCTTAGAGTAGGTGTAATTAGTTTAAAATTGTTGTAATATTTTTCTAATGTTTGTAAATATTTTTTTATTTTTTGTAACTTAGTTCTTTTTTATTTTTTGTACTTTAGTTAGTTTATTTAATTGTATTTATTTGTAGGTATTGTATTTAATTAATTTATTGATAGTGTAGTGTTAGGTTTAATTGTAGATAATTGTAGGTATTTTATTTAATTAATTTATTGATAGTGTAGTGTTAAGTTTAATTGTAACTTAGGTTAGGATTTATTTTACAGGTAATTTTGTAATTATTTTAACTAGGTAGCTATTAAATAGTTATTAACTATTTAATAGCTATTGTACCTGGTTAAAATAAATACAAAGTTGCCTGTAAAATAAATATTAATTCTAAAATAGCTACAATATAATTATAATTTATATTGTAGCTATATTAGGGTTTATTTTACAGGTAAGTATTTAGCTTTAAATAGGAATAAGTTATTTAATAAGAGTTAATTTATTTCGTTAGATTTAAATTATATTTAACTTAGGGGGGTGTTAGTGTTAAGGTTAGACTTAGCTTTAGGGGTTAATACATTTAATAGAGATGCGGTGAGGTCCGGTCGGCAGATTAGGGGTTAATACTTGAAGTTAGGTGTTGGCGATGTTAGGGAGGGCAGATTAGGGGTTAATACTATTTATGATAGGGTTATTGAGGCGGGAGTGAGGCGGATTAGGGGTTAATACATTTATTATAGTAGCGGTGAGGTCCGGTCGGCAGATTAGGGGTTAATAAGTGTAGGTAGGTGGAGGCAACGTTGTGGGGGGCAGATTAGGGGTTAATAAATATAATATAGGGGTCGGCGGTGTTATGGGCAGCAGATTAGGGGTACATAGGGATAACGTAGGTTGCAGCGGTGTACGGAGCGGCAGATTAGGGGTTAATAATAATATGCAGGGGTCAGCGATAGCGGGGGCGGCAGATTAGGGGTTAATAAGTATAAGGTTAGGGGTGTTTAGACTCGGGGTACATGTTAGGGTGTTAGGTGCAGACATAGAAACTGTTTCCCCATAGGAAACAATGGGGCTGCGTTAAGAGCTGAACGCTGGTTTTTTGCAGGTGTTAGGTTTTTTTCCAGCTCAAACGGCCCCATTGTTTCCTATGGGGGAATCGTGCACGAGCACGTTTTTGAAGCTGGCCGCGTCCGTAAGCACCGCTGGTATTGAGAGTTGCAGTGGCGGTAAATTATGCTCTAAGCTCCCTTTTTGGAGCCTAACGCACTGAAAATGCAGCCATTCTGTGAACTCTAAATACCAGCGGTATTTAAAAGGTGCGGGGGGAAAAAAGCATGCGTTAGCTATGCGGGTCGTTACCGACAAAACTCTAAATCTAGCCGATAGAGTTTATTTTTTATTTTTTCGTCCCATGACCCAAACACCATAGTAACTATGAACTTTGAGGCTTTACTAGCCTGCTTCAAGTCTCTTGTGGATAAATGGAAGGTCTCCTCCTTGTTTAGATCTTTGCCAATTCCTATTCCAAAACAGTTAATTAATTAATTCCAGCATCTATGCAATACGTTAATTTGGAAAAATGGAGCCTCAAGGGTTGCAACCAGTATCCTGCAACAACCAGTTCTTTCTGGTGGGGCTGCAGCCCCCAATATCCTATACTACCTAGAGGCAGCGAGACTCTCACATGTGACATTATCGGGCATGATCACTCTTCATAGTAGATGGAAGGAAATTGAACAAGCATGTTTACTACCTGGGATTTTTTAACAAGATTTTATCTGGTTCCCTAAACATAATAGGGAAAAAATACTATTTACCAACTACATTATTACATCCAACCTAAAATCCTGAGACAAGATCCATAATTTACCAGCGATAGCCCCCCACCCTTCCCTTTCACGTTCAAATCAGAGTCTGCTCACACTCCCAAATACTCGCGTAGATCTATGCTGTGAAAAAGACATAGAAGAGGACCTTTATGTAGCCAATGACCTTCTATCTTACTAGAGATTCCTTATGCATTTCATGCCCCTATACCCCTCCAATTTGGGATTTTGAGGTTTCCAAATGCAACTCTCAGAGCTAAGTCAAAATGGAAAATGTGGTGGGACTCTGACATTCCAGCATATAAATTGCTCTCTTTCCCTTATCAGAGAATCACTGAATCCTCCTCATTAGACAATGGGAATCTTCTTTGTCAATCAACTACCCACCACCTCTATGGAGAAACACTGTCACTTTGACTTAGAAGACCATGCACTGCATTACCCTCTATGAACTTTATCTTAAAGTGCTTTTAAGATGGCATCTCACCCCATGAGGTTATTTAAAATATCCCATGCTAACTCAACCAAATGATGGAGAAGATGTGATGACCTATGGACTCCTCTCTTCACACCTAATGGGTATGCTCATTAATTACCCCATTATGGCTACAACATTTCACTACTGTTCCTTTAAACAGATTCCTTTAGATTTGTCTGCTAGTGTGGGATTATTTCATATTTTTCCCAATAATCTACCTGTACCACAAAAGTTATTCTGTGTCTATCTCTTCTTGGCTGTGAAACTGGTCCTTGCTGAAAACTGGTTGCAGCAGACTTCTCCCAGCTTGTCACAGGTGGTAGATATCTTACATTACCTTAAACCTATGGAATCTTATGTTTCCCACAATAATAATTCAGTTGAGCTCAAACAACTAGTTTGGGAATATGGCCCATCGTAACCTATAAACCACAGTTGACAGTGAGATGGTTAAAACACTTAGTAATGAAGGCGCATATACTCCTCTCTTTTTTTTCTCTCTCTTTATTTTATTTTATTTTCACACCCTTCTATTAATACTCTCTCACCCAACAGGTGACTTTTTACTTAAATTGTCTTAGCACCCGCACTTAAATCTTTTCACCTTACCTATTTTTGATTCATAGGTGTTGATTAAAAACTACTGATATTATACATCAGGTAAATGCAGTTACATGAGTCTTAAACAAACTTACGCTAGATTTAGAGTTCTGCGGCCAAAGGGGTGCGTTAGCTACACATGCTTTTTTCCCCCCACACCTTTTAAATACCGCTGGTATTTAGAGTTCACAGAAGGGCTGCGTTAGGCTCCAAAAAGGGAGCATAGAGCATAATTTACCGCCACTGCAACTCTAAATACCAGCGGTGCTTACGGACGCGGCCAGCTTAAAAAACGTGCTTGTGCACGATTCCCCCATAGGAAACAATGGGGCCGTTTGAGCTGGAAAAAAACCTAACACCTGCAAAAAAGCAGCGTTCAGCTCCTAACGCAGCCCCATTGTTTCCTATGGGGAAACAGTTCCTAAGTCTGCACCTAACACCCTAACATGAACCCCGAGTCTAAACACCCCTAACCTTACACTTATTAACCCCTAATCTGCCGCCCCTGCTATCGCTGACCCCTGCATATTATTATTAACCCCTAATTTGATCACAAGCCTCATAGCCTCTAACGGACACAAACATAAGCTGCTGGTTTGTTGTTATTCATCACAGATTTATCATTAAGTGCCCATAAGATTGGTTTGCCATATATTAGCACATTTATTGCAAAATCAAGTCTTTTTGTGTTGTTGTTTTTAACTTAGCAACCGCTATTTTAAAATGTTATGAATTTCCTATAGGTCAATATTTTATTTCCTTGATGCCAGCATCTTAGACTTATATGAATCTCCTGAATTAGATTTTATTATTTGTTATATGTTTATTTTGTACACCTTGTAGATATTTATTTATTTTATTTATTTTATATTAAATTGACATTTTTTCGTCACTAGCGGTATCTTTTTTTATATATATATATTCAACATCTTGATTAATTTTGTTATTAATTTTGTTATTTTATTATTACAATCTATTAATTTTAGGTTTGCTCCTTCCAGAGCGCTTATCCCACTCCTTCCCACTTTCCATTTTTTGCACCTAACACCCTAACATGCACCCCGAGTCTAAACACCCCTAACCATACACTTATTAACCCCTAATCTGCCGCCCCCGCTATCGCTGACCCCTGCATATTATTATTAACCCCTAATCTGCCGCTCCGTACACCGCCGCAACCTACATTATCCCTATGTACCCCTAATCTGCTGCCCCTAACACCGCCGACCCCTATATTATATTTATTAACCCCTAATCTGCCGCCCCCAACGTCGCCGCCACCTACCTACAATTATTAACCCCTAATCTGCCAACCGGACCTCACCGCTACTATAATAAAGTTATTAACCCCTAATCCGCCACACTCCAGCCTCAATAACCCTATAATAAATAGTATTAACCCCTAATCTGCCATCCCTAACTTCACCGACACCTAACTTCAAGTATTAACCCCTAATTTGCCGACCGGACCTCGCCGCTACTCTAATAAATTTATTAACCCCTAAAGCTAAGTCTAACCCTAACACTAACACCCCCTAAATTAAATATAATTTTTATCTAACGAAATAAATTAACTCTTATTAAATAAATTATTCCTATTTAAAGCTAAATACTTACCTGTAAAATAAATCCTAATATAGCTACAATATAAATTATAATTATAATGTAGCTATTTTAGGATTAATATTTATTTTACAGGTAACTTTTTATTTATTTTAACCAGGTACAATAGCTATTAAATAGTTAATTACTATTTAATAACTACCTAGTTAAAATAATTAAAAAAATACCTGTGAAATAAATCCTAACCTAAGTTACAATTAAACATAACACTACACTATCAATAAATTAATTAAATAAAATACCTACAATTATCTACAATTAAACCTAACACTACACTATCAATAAATTAATTATATACAAATACATACAATTAAATACAAATAAATACACTAACTAAAGTACAAAAAATAAAAAAAGAACTAAGTTACAAAAAATAAAAAAATAATTTACAAACATTAGAAAAATATTACAACAATTTTAAGCGAATTACACCTACTCTAAGCCCCCTAATAAAATAACAAAGCCCCCCAAAATAAAAAAATGCCCTACCCTATTCTAAAATAAAAATAGAAAAGCTCTTTTACCTTACCAGCCCTTAAAAGGGCCTTTTGCGAGGCATGCCCCAAAGAATTCTGCTCTTTTGCCTGTAAAAAAAACCATACAATACCCCCCTCAACATTACAACCCACCACCCACATACCCCTAATCTAACCCAAACCCCCCTTAAATAAACCTAACACTAAGCCCCTGAAGATCTCCCTACCTTGTCTTTACCACGCCGGGTATTACCGATCCGTCCAGAAGAGGCTCCGAAATCTTCATCCAAGCCCAAGCGGGGGCTGAAGAGGTCCATCTTCGGGCTTAAGAGGTCCATCATCGGGCTGAAGAGGTCCATCATCGGGCTAAAGAGGTCCATCATCCGGCTGAAGTCTTCTATCAAGCGGCATCTGCAATCTTCTTTCTTCCGGATCCATCTTCATCCCGCCGACGCGGAACATCCATCCTGGCCGACGACTTCCCGACGAATGACGGTTCCTTTAAATGACGTCATCCAAGATGGCATCCCTCAAATTCCGATTGGCTGATAGGATTCTATCAGCCAATCGGAATTAAGGTAGGAAAATTCTGATTGGCTGATGGAATCAGCCAATCAGATTCAAGTTCAATCCGATTGGCTGATCCAATCAGCCAATCATATTGAGCTTGCATTCTGTTGGCTGATCGGAACAGCCAATAGAATGCAAGCTCATTCTGATTGGCTGATTCCAATGTATGATTGGATTACCTTGTATTCAAGATAGTGTGCTGTCTATGTATGCCTCAATAAAAACTATATTAAAAAATAAATCAATAAAAAAATGGATTTAAAAATCTATTTGAATCATGAAAGAAAATGTTGGGATTTTGAGTTAAATTAACATGTTCACATGAATGATATAAACACTGTTCTATATCACTTTTTACACAGAGCCTATTTTCACAAAATAATGATTTTAACATTTGAGTCTAACAAAGTCAGTCTAGCAAATTAATAGTAATATAGGCAGAAATTAATCTGTAAATAAATTAATAAATGTAGCTAAAATGAAAAAAAATATAAAAATAAATATATATATATATATATATATATATATATATATATATATAAAACTCCTCTTCTTTCTCTAAAAAACATATTTTTTCTTTTTTTGAAACAATCTAGTCTTTGATGTCAACTAGAAGTGCAAGGTCTAAAGCTACAATTGATGTTGATTAGGTTTAATCAGCTTCTCGGACTTTAGTTCAATCCAGAGCATCAAACTGAAACACATCATTAGCTATAGAAAGACATCTAACAGTAGCAGACAAAAGAGTATGCTGTACAACTGATTTCCTGCTGACTCACTAATTATAGAAAAAAATTAATATATTATTAGTGATGTTGCGAACCTAAAAATTTGGGTTCGCGAACGTCGGACGCAAACTTCCACAACTGTTCGCGAACGGGCGAACCGGGCGAACCGCCATAGACTTCAATAGGCAGGCGAACTTTAAAACCCACAGGGACTCTTTCTGGCCACAATAGTGATGGAAAAGTTGTTTCAAGGGGACTAACACCTGGACTGTGGCATGCCGGAGGGGGATCCATGGCAAAACTCCCATGGAAAATTACATAGTTGATGCAGAGTCTGGTTTTAATCCATAAAGGGCATAAATCACCTAACATTCCTAAATTGTTTGGAATAACGTGCTTTAAAACATCAGGTATGATGTTGCATCGATCAGGTAGTGTAAGGGTTACGCCCGCTTCACAGTGACAGACCAAACTCCCCGTTTAAAGGGACAGTCTACACCAGAATTTTTATTACCCATTTCCCAGTTTTGCATAACTAACACATTTATAATAATATACTTTTAACCTCTGAAACTGCCCCTTTTTTCAGTTTTTTTGACAGACTTGCAGTCTAGCCAATCAGTGCCTGCTCCCAGATAACTTCTCGTGCGCGAGCACAGTGTTATCTATATGAAATATGTGAACTAACACCCTCTAGTGGTGAAAAACTGTTAAAATGCAATCTGAAAGAGGTGGGCTTCAAGGTCTAAGAAATTAGCATATGAACCTCCTAGGTTAAGCTTTCAACTAAGAATACCAAGAGAACAAAGCAAAATTGGTGATAAAAGTAAATTGGAAAATTGTTTAAAATTACATGCTCTCATCATCATCATCATGAAAGTTTATTTTGGCCTAGACTGTCCCTTTAACGCACCGCAAACAACCGCAAACAGTCCATTTGCACAACCGCAAACTCCCCATTTGCACAAGGTTGGATACCATGCTAGCCATGTCCCGTTCCTTGTCCTCACTGATGTCATTGAAGGTCTCTCCTCCACCCAGCCACGTACAACACCAAGGGTCCCCGAAAGGTGACAACAAGCCCCCTGGGACGCCTGCTGTGTTTTGTCTTCCACCTCCTCAAAGCCACCTTCCTCCTCTGACTCCTCTTCTTTAGACTCCTCTCTCTGCATTGCCTCTCTCTGCATTATTATAAGATGTGCTAAGTAGTACTATTCCTATCAGTTTAATCCCTGTTACGTCCCCTATCAGTGGACGTGTATATGGCATCGATTTTAGGAACCGGGAGATGGAAAAAGATGCTTGGTCGGTCCTCCTACTTCAAATTTTGGGCACTGCGCGTGCAATCTAATGTGCCACCAGATATGAGTGGTGTGTTAAGTAGTTCTATTCTTATCAATTTAATCCCTGTTACGTCCCCTATCAGGGGACGTGTATATGGCATCGATTTTAGGAACCGGGAGATGGAAAAAGATGCTTGGTCGGTCCTCCTACTTCAAATTTGGGGCACTGTGCATGCAATCTAATGTGCCACCAGATAGAAGTGGTGTGTTAAGTAGTTCTATTCTTATCAGTTTAATCCCTGTTACGTCCCCTATCAGGGGACGTGTATATGGCATCGATTCTAGGAACCGGGAGATGGAAAAAGATGCTTGGTCGGTCCTCCTACTTCAAATTTGGGGCACTGCGCGTGCAATCTAATATGCCACCAGATAGGAGTGGTGTGTTAAGTAGTACTATTCTTATCAGTTTAATCCCTGTTACGTCCCCTATCAGGGGACGTGTATATGGCATCGATTTTAGGAACCGGGAGATGGAAAAAGATTCTTGGTCGGTCCTCCTACTTCAAATTTGGGGCACTGCACGTGCAATCTAATGTGCCACCAGATATGAGTGGTGTGTTAAGTAGTTCTATTCTTATCAGTTTAATCCCTGTTACGTCCCCTATCAGGGGACGTGTATATGGCATGGATTTTAGGAACCCGGAGATGGAAAAAGATGCTTGGTCGGTCCTCCTACTTCAAATTTGGGGCACTGCGCATGCAATCTTATGTGCCACCAGATAGGAGTGGTGTGTTAAGTAGTACTATTCCTATCAGTTTAATCCCTGTTATGTGCCGTTTTTTTGGTTTGGTTTTTGAAGCCACAGTGCAGCACCAGAGGCCAGAAAAATTAGGCATGTACACATGCCAGAAAAATTGATGTTTGTTTCCCAGGCAGAAAGTGCCCTAAAACATTGCGGCTTGAACCCTAGTTGTTGGCGGAGAAGTCACGCAAGTCATCCGGCATTCAGAGATAAAATACAGCAGCGTGTGGACCATTTTTAGCCCAAGGCAGCTAATCTCATCAGGCCTTTTTTAGTCGAATGTATTGCCCACTGTCAGTCCCTTCGGGATCCATCCCTCATTCATCTTAATAAAGGTGAGGTAATCTAGACTTTTTTGACCTAGGCGACTTCTCTTCTCAGTGACAATACCTCCTGCTGCACTGAAGGTCCTTTCTGACAGGACACTTGAAGCGGGGCAGGCCAGAAGTTCTATCACAAATTGGGATAGCTCAGGCCACAGGTCAAGCCTGCACATCCAGTAGTCAAGGGGTTCATCGCTCCTCAGAGTGTCGATATCTGCAGTTAAGGCGAGGTAGTCTGCTACCTGTCGGTCGAGTCGTTCTCTGAGGGTGGACCCCGAAGGGTTGTGGCGATGCGTAGGACTTAAAAAGCTCCGCATGTCCTCCATCAACAACACGTCTGTAAAGCGTCCTGTCCTTGCCGGCGTGGTCGTGGGAGGAGGAGGATTACTTTCACTTCTTACCCTGTTAGATTTCCGTTGTGCTGTAACATCACCCTTATACGCTGTGTAAAGCATACTTTTTAATTTATTTTGGAACTGCTGCATCCTTTCCGACTTGCGGTAATTCGGTAACATTTCAGGCACTTTCTGCTTATACCGGGGGTCTAGTAGCGTGGACACCCAGTACAGGTCGTTCTCCTTCAGCTTTTGTATACGAGGGTCCCTCAACAGGCATGAAAGACCCCATTTGCACAAGGTTGGATGCCAAGCTACTCATGTCCCGTTCCTCGTCCTCAGTGATCTCACTGAAGGTATCTTCTTCCCCCCAGCCACGTACAACACCACGGGTACCAGATAGGTGACAATGAGCACACTGGGATGCCTGTTATGGTTGGTCTTCCTCCTCCTCCTCAAAGCCACATTCCTCCTCTGACTCCTCTTCCTCACAATCCTCTTCCAGCGTTGCCGCAGGTCCAGCAAGCGATGCTGATAAGGCTGTTTCTGGTGGTGATGGTGACCACAACTCTTCCTCTTCACGCTCATCTACGGCCTGATCCAGCACTCTTCGCAGGGCATGCTCCAGGAAGAAAACAAATGGTATGATGTAGCTGATGGTGCCTTCGGTGCGACTGACTAGGTTTGTCACCTCCTCAAAAAGACGCATGAGCCTACAGGCATTGCGCATGAGCATCCAGTAACGTGGCAAAAAAATTCCCAGCTCCGCAGAGGCTGCCCGAGCACCCCGTTCATACAAAGAGTCGTTAACGGCTTTTTCTTGTTGGATCAGGCGGTCGAACATTAGGAGTGTTGAATTCCAACGTGTTGGGCTGTCGCAAATCAAGCGCCTCACTGGCATGTTTTTTCGCTGCTGGATATCTGAAAAGTGCGCCATGGCCGTGTAGAAATGCCTCAAATGACCACACACCTTCCTGGCCTGCTTCAGGACATCCTGTAAGCCTGGGTACTTATGCACAAAGCGTTGTACGATCAGATTACACACATGTGCCATGCACAGCACATGTGTCAACCTGCCCAAATTCAATGCCACCACCAAATTTCTTGCGTTGTCACTAACCACTTTGCCAATCTCCAGTTTTTTAAATCTACACTACTGTTACACCAGATATGAATTGCACTTGGAGTTGGTGTTGGAGTCAGCCACTGATCCACCTGTGCGTTCAAGGCGGACAGGAGTGCTGGTCCAGTGTGACTCTTTGCTTTCAGGCAAGTCAACCTCAAGACGGCGTGACACTGCCATATCCGGGATGTGGAATAGTACCTGGGGAGCTGGGAGGGTGCCGTTGATGTGGAGCAAGACACAGCAGCAGTAGAGGACTCAGCCGAGGAGGTTATGGAAGAGGATGGAGTAGGAGGAGTAGAGGAGGTGGCAGCAGGCCTGCCTGCAAGTCGTGGCGGTGTCACTGTGCCCTGGCAGACAGGCACTGAAACGCACACGTGTGAAAGAAACTGACTGCTATTATTTAACACAGTCAAAAAAGTGTACTTTTTTTAATATTTAAAATACTGTTACACCAGATAGGAGTTGCACTGGGATGACACTGTGCCCTGGCAGGCAGGCAGGCAGGCACAGAAATGCACACGTGTGAAGGAAACTGACTGCTATTATTTAACACAGTCAAAAAAGTGTTGTTTTTTTTAAATCTACACTACTGTTACACCAGATATGAATTGCACTTGGAGTTGGTGCGGAGTCAGCCACTGATCCACCTGTGCGTTCAAGGCGGACAGGAGTGCTGGTCCAGTGTGACTCTTTGCTTTCAGGCAAGTCAACCTCAAGACGGCGTGACACTGCCATATCCGGGATGTGGAATAGTACCTGGGGAGCTGGGAGGGTGCCGTTGATGTGGAGCAAGACACAGCAGCAGTAGAGGACTCAGCCGAGGAGGTTATGGAAGAGGATGGAGTAGGAGGAGTAGAGGAGGTGGCAGCAGGCCTGCCTGCAAGTCGTGGCGGTGTCACTAACTCCTCTGCAGAGCCACGCATTCCATGCTTGGCAGCCGTCAGCAGGTTTACCCAATGCGCAGTGTAGGTGATATACCTGCCCTGACCATGCTTTGCAGACCAGGTATCAGTGGTCAGATGGACCCTTGCCCCAACACTGTGTGCCAGACATGCCATTACTTCATTTTGCACAATCGAGTACAGGTTGGGGATTGCATTTTGTGCAAAGAAATTTCAGCCGGGTACCTTCCACTGTGGTGTCCCAATAGCTACAAATTTTTTGAACGCCTCAGACTCCACCAGCTTGTATGGTAAAAGCTGGCGGGCTAAGAGTTCAGTCAAGCCAGCTGTCAGATGCCGGGCAAGGGGGTGACTTTGTGACATTGGCTTATTACGCTCAAATATGTCCTTGACAGACACCTGACTGTGGGCAGATGAGCAGGAACTGCTCAAGGCGAGACACGTAGTGGCGGATGGTTGAGAGGGGGCAAGGAGGACAGCAGTGGTTGACGTGGCTGAAGATGCTGGACCAGGAGGAGGATGGCGGCTTTGAGTTTGTGTGCTGCATGTACTCATGTGTTGATCCCATAGGCATTTGTGATGTGCGATCATGTCCCTTCGCAAAGCAGTTGTACCTAGGTGGGTGTTGGACTTCCCACGACTCAGTTTCTTTTGGCACAGGTTGCAAATGGCATCGCTGTTGTCAGAGGCAGACACACAAAAAAAATGCCACACTGCTGAGCTCTGCGATGACGGCATTCTGGTGGTGGCAACAGCATGCGTGGATTGGCGTGCCGATGCATGCTGTCTGACTGTGCCACTAGCTCCTTGTGACGACCTCCCCCTCCTTCCAACTCGTCTCCTCCTCCTCTCTGTCTCCCCATCTGAACTTTCCCCCTCTTCTTCTTCTCTTCTAGCGGGCACCCACGTGACATACATGGACGCATCGTCATCATCAACCGCTTTACTTGTATCCGACAACTCAACAAAGGAAGCAGCAGCGGGTACAACATCATCATCATCACACCGTACATCCATGTGTGTAATGCTGCCTGACTGAGACATATCCCTGTTTTCTACATCCACTGGCAATAATGGTTGCGCATCACTATCACTCATTTCTTCCAACTGATGTGTAAATAACTCCTCTGACATATCAAGTGAAGCGGCTGTGGTGCTAGTGTTGGTGGTGGCGGCAGGCGGGCGAGTGGTAACTTGAGAGGTGCCCGAAGCTAAGCTGGAGGAGGATGGTGCATCAAGGTTCCGAGCGGAAGCTGTAGAAGATTGGATGTCCTGTGCTAGCCAGTCAACTATGTCCTCAGAGTCAGAAATGTTCGAGTTCAGGGTACGTGGCCTCTGAACACTGGGCATTATTCTAGGGCCAAAGGGAATCACAGCACCACGAACACGAAGGCCCCTGCAGGGTGGCCTGCCTCTGCCTGTCATTTTTTTTTCGATAAGTGGTACTATGCGTGCAAGCTACTGTGACAACAGATATGAGTGGCACTGTGCACTGGTAGAAGTTGGCAGAGTAGACGCTGTAGGCCTGACATACACTAACTGTTACACCAGATATGAGTTGCACTGGGGTGACACTGTGCCCTGGCAGGCAGGCACTGAAACGCACACGTATGAAGGAAACTGACTGCTGTTATTTAACACAGTCAAAAAAGTGTTGTTTTTTTTAAATCTACACTACTGTTACACCAGATATGAGTTGCACTGTGGTGACACTGTGCCCTGGCAGGCAGGCACTGAAACACACATGTGTGAAGGAAACTGACTGCTATTATTTAACACAGTCAAAAAAGTGTTGTTTTTTTATATTTAAACTACTGTTACACCAGATATGAGTTTCACTGGGGTGACACTGTGCCCTGGCAGGCAGGCAGGCAGGCAGGCACAGAAATGCACACGTGTGAAGGAAACTGACTGCTATTATTTAACACAGTCAAAAAAAGTGTTGTTTTTTTTAAATCTACACTACTGTTACACCAGATATGAATTGCACTGGGGTGACACTGTGCCCTGGCAGGCAGGCACTGAAACGCACACTTGTGAAGGAAACTGACTGCTATTATTTAACACAGTCAAAAAAGTGTTGTTTTTTTTATAATTAAACTACTGTTACACCAGATAGGAGTTGCACTGGGGTGACACTGTGCCCTGGCAGCCAGGCACTGAAACGCACACGTGTGAAGGAAACTGACTGCTATTATTTAACACAGTCAAAAAAGTGTTGTTTTTTTATATTTAAACTACTGTTACACCAGATATGAATTGCACTGGGGTGACACTGTGCCCTGGCAGGCAGGCACTGAAACGCACACGTGTGAAAGAAACTGACTGCTATTATTTAACACAGTCAAAAAAGTGTACTTTTTTTAATATTTAAATTACTGTTACACCAGATAGGAGTTGCACTGGGATGACACTGTGCCCTGGCAGGCAGGCACTGAAACACACACGTATGAAGGAAAATGACTGCTATTATTTAACACAGTCAAAAAAGTGTTGTTTTTTTTATATTTAAACTACTGTTACACCAGATATGAGTTGCACTGGGGTGACACTGTGCCCTGGCAGGCAGGCAGGCAGGCACAGAAATGCACACGTGTGAAGGAAACTGACTGCTATTATTTAACACAGTCAAAAAAGTGTTGTTTTTTTTAAATCTACACTACTGTTACACCAGATATGAATTGCACTGGGGTGACACTGTGCCCTGGCAGGCAGGCACTGAAACGCACACTTGTGAAGGAAACTGACTGCTATTATTTAACACAGTCAAAAAAGTGTTGTTTTTTTTAAATGTACACTACTGTTACACCAGATATGAATTGCACTGGGGTGACACTGTGCCCTGGCAGGCAGGCACTGAAACGCACACTTGTGAAGGAAACTGACTGCTATTATTTAACACAGTCAAAAAAGTGTTGTTTTTTTTAAATCTACACTACTGTTACACCAGATAGGAGTTGCACTGGGGTGACACTGTGCCCTGGCAGCCAGGCACTGAAACGCACACGTGTGAAGGAAACTGACTGCTGTTATTTAACACAGTCAAAAAAGTGTTTTTTTTTTTAAATCTACACTACTGTTACACCAGATATGAGTTGAACTGGGGTGACACTGTGCCCTGGCAGGCAGGCACAGAAATGCACACGTGTGAAGGAAACTGACTGCTATTATTTAATACAGTCAAAAAAGTGTTGTTTTTTTATATTTAAACTACTGTTACACCAGATATGAGTTGCACTGGGGTGACACTGTGCCCTGGCAGGCAGGCACTGAAACGCACACGTGTGAAAGAAACTGACTGCTATTATTTAACACAGTCAAAAAAGTGTACTTTTTTTAATATTTAAATTACTGTTACACCAGATAGGAGTTGCACTGGGATGACACTGTGCCCTGGCAGGCAGGCACTGAAACGCACATGTGTGAAGGAAACTAACTGCTATTATTTAACACAGTCAAAAAAGTGTTGTTTTTTTTAAATCTACACTACTGTAACACCAGATATGAGTGGTGGCACTGGGCAAGTGGGCACAGTATACGCTGTGATCCTGACACACACGCTGGCAGGCAGGCAACTGCAATTAGATTACACAGGAAGAAAAAAAAAAGCAGCCCTAAAAAGGGCTTTTTGGGGTGCTGTCCTTACAGCAGAGATCAGATGAGTCCTTCAGGACTGTAGTGGACACTGAATACACTAGCCTAGCTATCGATTTCCCTATTAATCAGCAGCAGCTACACTGTCCCTCCTCTCCCTAAGAATGCAGCTTGCGAATTAATCTAAAATGGATGCTGTCCAGGAGGTAGGAGGGTCTGGGAGGGAGGGTCTGCCGCTGATTGGCTGGAATGTGCCTGCTGACTGTGAGGTACAGGGTCAAAGTATTACTCAATGATGACGAATAGGGGGCGGATCGAACATCGCATATGTTCACCCGCCGCGGCGAACGCGAACATGCTATGTTCGCCGGGAACTATTCGCCGGCGAACTATTCGCGACATCACTATATATTATATTTTACTTATCTATATCAGGAGTCTAGGACTTAAATTTATACACCATAAATCCTGATGTGGCTGTTACAATGATTGCAAAGTATGTGTAGAACTATCACCCACATGACTTGAAAACTGTTTCCTTTAAGAAAAGTATCAGAAACTTCTGTATATTTATCATGGTAATTGAAAGATTTCTGAGCTCAATATGACTACACTAATCACTTAAATACAGTATTTATATCTAGTCAAAAAATTACATAATTTTATGGGTAAAATATGATTGGTCAATCCTATCTACCAGGTGGAGGGCTGGCAGCTTTTAGACTGTTGGACAAGTCTGTTATTCTTGTCATGATACAGTTCCCTAATCTAAGATTAAAAGTAATTTTATGGCGAGATAAGGACTAATGTTGACAGAAATTGACACCGAAAATTTTATTTGTAAAACAGAAGAAAAGATTGCCCAAAAGTGCTGCACATGAAAGAGGAGGATAGCCAAAATGTTGGCATTGCAAAAAGAGCAGGAATGTATAGTTAATATTATAGTCCAATGGTGTTGAGCCTGTGTCCAAGGGGGAACTAAAATGTTTCTTCCTGGAACTCCAGCCCTGTGCTGCTAGGCCTTGTTTGAAAATCTATATCTCCCAGCATGCTGCAGTGCTGAAGGCAATAACTGCATCGTCGAAGGTGCAACAGCTGATGGCTGAGTGAAAATCATGGGACAGAGATTTTAACATAAGTGGATACATTGACAACAACTCAAAGGCATTTGTTCATATACACTGGCACCAATGTCTTCTTCTCTGTTTAATGTAGAAGGCATTGATGACACAATGTTTGAAAAAAAAAAAAGACTTCCTGTAACTGTACATCATCTATACATCATCTGTCTTCTTCAGTATGGTCTCATGAGTAGGAGCTAATATTCAACAAAGGAGATCAAGAGGATGAATAAAATGTAATAATAGGAATAAAAATATATTTTTTTTAATATACGCTATCGGAATCATAAAATGTATATGATATTTTGAGTATTTTGAGTATTAACAAGCAGATCAGTAAAGTGCCTTCACAAATTATTATTCCGATTTATTATTTAAAAAACATAATAACATTGTGAAATAGTAACGTTGTGATGTAGGCCCTGTTGATCAAAAGTGTCACAAGACGGCAAAATATTCAAAAGGGATCAGTCGCAATGCAGTAAAGCCGGGAAATATTCAAATGGGCTGACAGTACTATTTAAAGGCAGCGTCCTTGAGAGGCGTTTTACCATACATTTCAGTGGGTGGTAATGCTGCTCTGATACCGGCGATATATTCAAAGCAGCATCAACACCTACATAGAAGGTGTAATGCAAATGATCCCTTTTCACAGTACTGTATGGCAATACAATTTACATGTGTCCACAGAAACTCAACCTCTGCTCTTACAATACAATAGTGAATTAAACATATCAATAATACACCTATAGGAGATGAGGGAATGTGGGTATACATTGTTTGTATAGTACAATGTTAGAATATGTATGTAAGTGTGATTGTACAATTCATCTATTGGGTTAGGAGTGTATTTTTACTTATTTTAAGATTGCTATTGTAGGTTCTCAATATTCATATTTATATTATATTGAGAAAGCGCAATCACAAAATTCATATTTCTCAATATTGTGATCACGATTGCGCGATTGTCTTTTACTTATAATATTGCAATCACTCTGTAGCAAATGTGTTCTATTATAGAAATAATATATATATTTATCTCTCTCGCTCTTTACTTTTATCATAAAATTTGCTTTGTTCTCTTGGTATTCTTTGTTGACGGTTAAACCTAAGTAGGCTCTTATGCTAGTTTCTAAGATCTTGAAGTGCATTTAATCAGCATTTCAAAGCTAGACAGAGCTATTTCATGTGTGCTATACAGATAACATTGTGCTCACTCATGTGAAGTTATTTATGAGTTAGCACTGATTGGCTTAAATGTAAGTCTGTAAAAAGAACTAAGACGAGGAAGCAGTCTGTAGAGGCTTAGATACAAGGTAATAACAGAGGTAAAAAGGTATTCATTTAACAGTGTTGGTTATGCAAAATGGGTAAAAGGGTAAAAAAGGGCTTATCTATCTTTTTAAACAATAAAAAAAAATCAAGTAAACTGTCCCTTTAATATTAATATAGAACATGTTTGCTACAGTATGGTTGCAATATTATAAGTAAAACATAACGCAATCGTGATTGCAATATTGTGAAATATATATATGTTGCAAACGCAACATCGCAATCTCAATATTGTAAAATTTGAATATTGTGATCGCAATTGCAAGTTCTTAAAGCGACAGTCTACACCAGAATTTTATTGTTTAAAAAGATAGATGATCCCTTTATTACCCATTCCCCAGTTTTGCATAACCAACACAGTTATATTAATGTACTTTTTACATCTGAATACCTTGGGGCCTATTTATCAATCTCAGAATGGAGCTTGTGGGCCCGTGTTTCTGGCGAGTCTTCAGACTCGCCAGAAACACCAGTTATGAAGCAGCGGTCTAAAGACCGCTGCTCCATAACCTTGTCCGCCTGCTTGGATGAGGCGGACAGGAATCGCCGGAAATCAACCCGATCAAGTACGATTGGGTTTGATTGACAGCTCTCTGCTGGCGTCCGATTGGCCGCGAGTCAGCAGGGGGCGGCGTTGCACCAGCAGCTCTTGTGAGCTGCTGGTGCAATGTTAAATGCGGAGTGCGTATTGCTCTCCGCATTCAGCGAGGTCTTGCGGACCTGATCCCCACTGTCGGATCAGGTCCGCAAGACCTTTAATAAATAGGCCCCCTTGTATCTAAGCCTCTGAAGACTGCCCCCTTATTTCAGTTATTTTGACAGACTTGCATTTTAGCCAATCGGTGCTGACTCCTAGGTAACTCCATGTGTGTGAGCACCAATGTTATCTATATGGCACACATGAACTAACGCCTTCTAGTTGTGAAAAAATGGCAAAATGCATTCAGATAAGAGGCAGTCTTCAGGGGCTAATACATTAGCATATGAGCCTACCTAAGTTTAGCATTCAACAAAGAATACCAAGGGAACAAAGCAAAATAATAAAAGTAAATTGGAAAGTTGTTTAAAATTGCATGCTCTATCTGAATCATGAAAGTTTATTTCCCTTTAATATAATATAAAATGAATATTGAGAATGCACAATAGCAATCTTAAAATAAGTAAAAATACACGCCTAAGGACAAAATAGTAGTTTAGTACAGTCACACTTAAAAGTTACATGCATATTCTAACATTATACTATACAATCCCCAGCTCCTATAGGATTTAATATATTTTTTTTTATCTTTATTAACAAAGTAGATGGCAGACGACGAATATATCCGTTCCATGGGAGCTCCAAGGGCGTTCCATGGGAGTAAACATATTTTAATAGGGAAACATTGCTTTGTGATTCTAATATTCAAAGCACTGTCCTTTACAGTCCTTGCCTGCTTTTCATGGTGATATTTCCAGTGTGACAAATCGAGTGAATGTACAGTGAAACTGAATATACATATTCATTATTTGAAGGGCTACTACACAGTAAAGATTTGTTAAAAACGCTTTAAAGACCACCTCCCTCACCACCTACATCGCAGTTCAGGGGTGATGTCGGCAGACTTTTGCTGAAGTTGTGATCCCCATTATATCATATGGGGGACACATCACCTCTACTCCAGCACAACAAGCTTCAGTTCACTTTATATGATGAGGCTATGATGGCCATAGTAATATATATATATGAGGCTAAAAGAAGACAGAAGTCCTTCGAGTTCAGCCTATACTGATTTCTATTTGATTTGCAAAATCTAAGGTATTTGGCATTCACTACCTCCCTAGGCAATGAGTTCAACCATTTCTTGCTCTAACAGTGAAAAAAAAAAGTTTACGCTTGCTGGAGACTAAGGGGATGATTGATCAAGGGCTGAATGGCCTGATGCCCCTGTTTCCGTGTGAGCCTTCAGGCTTGCCGTAAAACAGCAGTTAAGAAGCAGCAGTCTTAAGACCAACTGCACCTTAACCTCGTCCGCCTGCTCTGAAGCATCGGACATCAATCCGCCCGTTAACATACAATCGGGGTTGATTGACACCCCCTGGCTAGCGTGTGCTGTCGCATTCAGCGATGTCTCACAGGAATGATCCACTGAGGGCGTGATCATGTCGAACAAAAGTTTATAAAATCTGCCCCTAAATCTCCTTTCCTCTAGCCTTAAATTGTGACCAGTTCTTCACAAACATTGCCTTGTAATAAACACTGCTTCCATGTCTGGGCCTTAAATATGTTTATATAAAGTAACCCTTTCACCTATAAAAGTGCTTTTTCCACTAAGAGCAGACCAAGTTTGACTAACCTATGCTCCTCCATTCCGCTTATTAGTTTTGTGGCCCTTCTGTGATTTTTTTAAATTCTGCAATGTCCTTTTTTAACACCCTTACCCCAAATGGATGTATATATACGTCATAAAGTACCTTGCCTATAGGTACCACATGACGAATATATACGTCCGAGCTGCAGGAAACTCCAACAGTCTTGGCTGTAAATTTACAGCCGAGAGCTGCAGTTCCTGAGCTCCAGGCATCTGCCTGCATATGGAACCGGAGCACGATCATGTGTGTCACCATCTGTATTGATCATCTGCTGGTGCCTGCGGGAGGTGTGGGAGGGAAACTGGAAGGGCGGGAGGGACTGTCCAGCAGCAGAGGTCAGAGGAAGAAGGGAGATGGAAGGATGGGGAGCCACACTACAGAAAAAAGTGGGGTGGGGGTCCCTAAGTAACAATCGTCGGAGGGGGGGGTCCACTACACTACAGAATAATAATATATATATATATATATATATATATATATGCATTCATGGGTACTGGGCAGACAGCTGTCAGTACAAAAAATGGCCCGCTATTAATGGGAGGGGGGAAGGGTAAGAGATGCTATTTAAGGGGATTCAGGGAGGTGGGTGGATAGAGGAGGATCACTACACTGCAGAAAAACATATATATAAAGAATAATAATAATTAAAAAAAACTGCATACTGGCAGACTTTCTGCCAGTACTTAAGATGGTGGGTGGTGGTGACCAGTGGGGGGTGAGGGAGGGAAGAGAGGGTGTTTTTGAGGGTCAGGTAGGGATCAAGGGGTGGGAGGTGTCAGGTGGGAGGATAGAGCTTTACAACAAAAGCTAAAATTAAATTTAGAAGCTACCTGATTAACCCCTTCACTGCCGGGAATAATAGAAATGTGGTGCACAGCTACAATTACGGCATTCTAATTTCCAAAAACCAATGGCAAAGCCATGTATGTCTGCTATTTTCTGAAGCAAAGGGGATCTCAGAGAAGCTTTTACAATCATTTGTGTCATGATTGCACCAGCAATATGTAAATAATTCAATGAGAAACCCAAAGTTTGTGAAAAAATTCATGATTTTTTTTTTTTAATAGGTCACATTTGGGCGGTGAAATGGTGCATGAAATATACCAAAATGGGCCTAGATCAATACCTTGAGTTGTTTATTTCTGTTTAAATTGAGTGATAGCAAAAATGCTACCGATATGGTTGGGCAAGTTCTTCTCTGAAAGTCCTGGAAGTGAAGGGGTTAAAACTGGTCCCCAGAAAATGAATACGTTGTATAATTATAAAATTATAAACTGATTTATATTGAGAGCCATTTTTTAATGTTAATTTCCAAAAACCCACCGCAACGTGGTAAATGTGTGAACCTGCTTGTGACCTTACCCAGTTTTTAAGAGTAGGGTTCTTGGGAAGTTCATGCAGGTTGAATGAAGATGACCTGAGTTAAGAAAGCACCATATTTTAACACCCTGTGCTGTTTGTATCCTGAGCATTGTTCACCTCTGCAGTGACCTGGCATACTGCTAATGACTGACCTAGTATAGGACAATGGCTGTGTTGAGAGCTGTGGCACTCAATTTTGCAACATAAATGTGTCTTATTACTCCAGACAAATTACAGCAAAATTGTAAATAAAAACATTACCTGCTTATTTTTTCCCCCAAACAGAACATTATAATATCACACAATATGCAGCATTTGTAAACCTGAACTCTTATTCACATGCATTTTTTCTCACTGATAATAAATAATCATTTGGCATCTGAGGGGTTAACCTGAGGGAAATCTTCGTATGTTTTTAGTAGTTTGATGACCAAAGGACCTTAAAAGTTGAGTGACAAACTTACTAATAAATTATTGTCACCCAAATTAAATAGAGTGTATCAATGTATCTGATACAAATACAGCTGCAACTGTATAGTGTATCAGTAGTGTCAATATTGTGTGCAGGTGCAGAAAATGTTTTATAGAGGAAAAATGATTTAACACAACACATGCAATATACAAAACACACTTTAATATACTAAAATCCACACACATACAAGGGATCCCTTAGTATCAAATAAATGAAACCAGCTTTTAAATAGTCAGGAGCACAAAAGAGAAAAATATGATGAAATTAACTTATCCAATTTGCAAATGTTATTCACTTATATATTAGTAATCCAAAGTTAGTAAGGCAAAGCAATGTTTGATGAATGAGTTATAAATCCAAAGGTGCCACAAAGCCAGGTGAACCAGGCATCATCCCCACACTGAAGTATGAAACAAACACGCAAGCATGGAAAGGAGGAGCCGTGTACTTACGCGTATCAGCAGGTATGACCACCGTTGAAGCGTCCTCCAACAGAACCAGTCAACAAGCTTTACCTGTGTCTTTTACGTGAACTCCTCCTAACTTCACTGCTACTAGGTGCTTAGCAGCTTGTCTACTACATGGGATCCCCCCATGTACAGGATCACCCCAGAAGGCAGCACGTTTATGTAGCAGTGAAGTTAGGAGGAGCGTCGCATAAAAGACATACCGCTGTCAGCATTCAACATTGCACAAGCATTCTAGTAACATACAAAACGCTTTGACCTGCAATTTGTACCACTCTTTTAACTTCAAGGTTTCGAATAAAATGTCTATTTTTTAAGACATCTGGCTTTTTTCATGTTTACACCCAATAGGATTGAGCACCTCTTTACTATGGTTTCTGATTTGCATTGTTGTCACTGGGAGCCGGTGAGGACTCCCGCAGCTAAAGAGGAACCTTTTTGCCGTGCTTTCTGTTCCCCGTGGGACCCCTGAGGAGGTGTGAACAATACAGCGTAGGGATTACCTGTCTGTTCCATCAAGGACCGCTGAGCCTGTGATTTTGGGGTCAGCGTGTACAGAAGACAGAGGAGGGCGAAATCAGCAGTTTCTCTAAGCACTGAGCGGAAGACAAGGATCCGGAGCACTTACCATGCTTTCTTGTTTGTGCAATGCCGCCCCCTGCAGATTAGCGGTCAATCGGCCACAAGAAGGGGGTGTCAATCAACCTGATCATATGAGATCGGGGGGATTGATGTCCGCAGCCTCATAGGCGGCAGACCAGTTAAGGAGCAGCGGTCTTAAGACCGCTGCTTCCTAACTGCTGTTTCCGGCAAGCCTAAAGGCTCACACGGAAGCAGCTGCATTGGGGCCGATTGACCTTTGGTAAATTGGCCCCTAAATGTGCACAATAATGTCCCTAATCCAATCTGTGAGTATCCCATGTAAAGTGCATAATGTGACTTTTTGTGCAGTTTTCAAATTCAAACTCATTCCAGTCCCTCAATATTAGTGACAGTTGGCAGCACTGCATTGAATTGGCATATTCTTGAGAACAATGGGATGTAGTTTGAATGCTTAACTATTGCAAATACAAAAATAAACCTAAGGAGCAATTTACTCTAGATAAGATATTCACCTTAGCGAGGCCATATTTATTTCAGTTTGTTTTTATGAAAATCACATGTCCCTGTCCTGAATGAACCAAAATGTTCTAGTCACATGTCCCCCTCTCCACCAATAAAGCAGAATCCCTTGTCCTAGTCAGCCAGTGAAGATTAGCAGAGAATACACAATCAATAATGCAGTATTAGCTTCAACTAAAACAAAGTTTAACAAGCAAAGCATGTGTAAATTCTGCTATGTTATAATCATTATTGAATACATTATCCCTTTAAATTAGCAATTTAGACTATAAACAAAAATATAATGTAAAACTATAAACAAATATATATGACAATGACGAGAATCTAAAAATCTGAACAGCTTACAAAAATCATCCTCTCATGACAGAACTTATAAATCAGAGAGACCCACATCCAGCACATAAAACCCTGAGCCAGGTGCCTGCAATGGTTGTGTAAATCTACCTATAAGATAAAAAAAGCATCCTAATGGAGTCTGTAGGGAAGGGCCCGCCATCAGGGGGGGGGGAAGAGATAAATCCTGTCAGGGGCCCACTGGACCAGGGGGCCCCGTGAGGCAAGCACAATTATTATTATTTTTTAATTTTAGAGTGCGCTGCAGCAAAATGCTATTGAGTGTGGGAAATGTTATTACAGGGAGTAAAGCATTATCATTTCAGAGTATCCAAGAAAAGTGTACAGCACCCAGGTAAAGATTCAGGTGCATGTGGAAAAAAAGGAGGACTGTTTAACCCCTGTAACTTCAGCAAACAAACAACTCCACAGCACCTTCCAGTATAACAAAATTTATTCAGCTTCTTCTCCCATGGAGGTACAATAGTGTTACAGCAATGTTTTGGGAGAATTAGCATTTGAGAGGATTTCTGAGAGTGTGCGCTAAAACACTATGCACAGTGTGAGACAGACGCACTTTGTACAGTGTGTGCCTGAGTCAGACGCAGATCACTTTCATTTGCAGAGGAGGTAGGACTTAATTAGTAAATGTTTTTTTATTTCTTTGTGCAATTTCGGATAGTAACTTCAGTGTGGTAGAAGTTGTATGGTGTGCCAGGGGTCCATAAAATAATTTTTTTTTAGCAATATGCAGCAATGTATTTATGACTATTTGACAATGCTGTAGAAATTCTGAATTTAAAAACATGCAGAAATCTTTGCTCCTCAATACACAAATGGTAGGTGCCCTTTTGGCAGATATGAGTTTTTTAAATTTATTTATATATTTTTATATATATATATATATATATATAATCTATATATATATATATATATATATAATAATTTTAATTACATTCCAGATTACTGCCCCTTTATGCAAGGACTTTCCAGATACCAGGAGGCATTTTATCTAAGATTTTACATCTGCATAAAATGTTAAGAAACAGAGGTCTTAAGACTGCTGCTCCTTTACTCCGCCCGCCACCTCTAAGGTGGTGGACAGCAGATACACACCCGATCATATACGATCATGTTGATTGACACCCCATGCTAGCGGCTGATTGGCCACGAATCTGCAGGGGGCGGAATTGCACAAGCATTTCACTAGAAATGCTTGTGCAATGATAAATGCCGACAGCGTATAGTGTCGGCATTTATCGATGTGCGGTGGACATGATCCGCTATAGCGGATTATGTCCACTGCATTTTGATAAATCAGCCCATCAGGCTAAGATTGCTCAGTGTTAACAGGTTAACTTAACACTGTTCAGTTTACACTACAGCTGACTTAATTTGGAAATACATACAAACAAGCCTAAATCCTGCATTTAACCAGATCTAAAGGAATTACACTGAGTACCACAGCTTATGGTTCTACCAAGACCATATAGAGTACATAATTTTCAAAATCCATAAGTACAGCTGACAGATGGCAACATTTGTACACCAGATTTGAAGTGGTGCTCTTGTTTGGGGATTGTGGGTAAAAAAACCCTGCAAACATATGTCAACCTTTCAAAAGTACTTTTCTTCATCTACTCATTCTGACAGATCATTAACGTACAATTTTGAATTAACAGAAGTATTTTTGTTTGCACATTTACAAATATGATTCTTTAAAAAAGTGATCTCTTAATGTCTGCTATTTTTTTTATCATGCATGTCACACACTGTTGATTTAGGGGATGGCAATGTGCAGAAATTGTACCTCCTATGAGTTTTCTGTGGGTATCTGTGTTTATGTTTTTGTTCTTTTGTTGGTGTCTCCATGAGTGTGTATGTATATATATATATATATATATATATATATTGTGGGTCTGTCTGTGAGGGTGTTTGTGTCTATCTTTGTGCATTTTCTGTGGATGTCTCTGTGAGGGTGTGTGTGTATGTCTTTGTGTATTTTCTCTGGATGCCTCTGTGAGGGTGGGTGTGTATGTCTTTGTGTGTTTTCTGTGGATGTCTCTGTCAGGGTGTGTGTGTGTGTGTGTGTATGTATGTCTGTGTTTATTGCGTATATCTGGGAATTTTCTGAGGATGTCTCTGTGAGGGTGTGTGTGTCTGTCTTTGTGCATTGTCTGTGGATATCTTTGTGAGGATGTATGTGTGTGTCTGTGCATTTTCTGTGGGTGTCTCTGTGAGGGTGTGTGTGTGTGTATATATATCTTTGTGCATTTTCTGTGGATGTCTCTGTGAGGGTGTGTGAGTTTGTGAGGGTGTGTGTATGTGTGTGTATGTATGTCTTTGTGTAGTTTCTGTGGATGTCTCTGTGAGGGTAGATGTGTATGTCTTTGTATGTTTTCTGTGGATGTCTCTGTGTGGGTGCATGTGTGTGTGTGTGTGTATGTATGTCTGTGTTTATTGTGGATGTCTCTGTGAGGGTGTGTGCGTATGTCTTTATGCATTTTCTGTGGGTGTCTCTGTGAGGGTGTGTGTGTATGACTTTGTGTGTTTTCTGTGGATGTCTCTGTGAGGGTGTGTGCGTATGTCTTTGTGCATTTTCTGTGGGTGTCTCTGTGAGGGTGTGTGTATATATGTCTTTGTGTATTTTCTGTGGATACCTCTGTGAGGGTGGGTGTGTACGTCTTTGTGTGTTTTCTGTGGATGTCTCTGTGAGGGTGGGTGTGTATGTCTTTGTGTGTTTTCTGTGGATGTCTCTTTGAGGGTGTGTGTGTATGTATGTCTGTGTTTATTGTGGATGTCTCTGTGTGGGTGTGTGCGTATGTCTTTGTTCATTTCAGTGGGAGCCTTTGTGAGGGTGTGCGTGTATGTATGTCTTTGTGTATTTTCTCTGGATGCCTCTGTGAGGGTGGGTGTGTATGTCTTTGTGTGTTTTCTGTGGATGTCTCTGTGAGGGTGTGTGTGTGTGTATGTCTATGTTGATTGTGGATGTCTCTGTGTGGGTGTGTGCGTATGTCTTTGTTCATTTCAGTGGGAGCCTTTGTGAGGGTGTGTGTGTATGTATGTCTTTCTGTATTTTCTTTGGATGCCTCTGTGAGAGTGGGTGTGTATGTCTTTGTGTGTTTTATGTGGATGTCTCTGCGAGGGTGTGTGTGTATGTATGTCGGTGTTTATTGTGGATGTCTCTGTGAGTGTGTGTGTGTCTGTCTTTGTGCATTTTCTGTGAGGGTGTGTGTGTATGTCTTTGTGCATTTTCTGTGGGTGTCTCTGTGAGGGTGTGTGTATGTATGTCTTTGTCTATTTTCTCTGGATGCCTCTGTGAGGGTCGGTGTGTATGTCTTTGTGTGTTTTCTGTGGATGTCTCTGTGAGGGTGTGTGCATATGTCTTTGTGCATTTTCTGTGGGTGTCTCTGTGAGGGTGTGCGTGTCTGTCTTTGTGCATTGTCTGTGGATGTCTTTGTGAGGATGTGTGTGTGTGTCTTTGTGCATTTTCTGTGGATGTCTCTGTGAGGGTAGATGTGTATGTCTTTGTGTGATAATTGTGGATGTCTCTGTGAAAGAGTGTGTGTGTGTATATATGTCTGTTTATTGTGGATGTCTCTGTGAGGGTGTGTGCATATGTCTTTGTGCATTTTCTGTGGGTGTCTCTGTGAGGGTGTGTGTATATATGTCTTTGTGTATTTTCTGTGGATGCCTCTGTGAGAGTGGGTGTGTATGTCTTTGTGCATTTTCTGTGGATGTCTCTGTGAGGGTAGATGTGTATGTCTTTGTGTGATAATTGTGGATGTCTCTGTGAAAGAGTGTGTGTGTGTGTATATATGTCTGTTTATTGTGGATGTCTCTGTGAGGGTGTGTGCATATGTCTTTGTGCATTTTCTGTGGGTGTCTCTGTGAGGGTGTGTGTATATATGTCTTTGTGTATTTTCTGTGGATGCCTCTGTGAGAGTGGGTGTGTATGTCTTTGTGTGTTTTCTGTGGATGTCTCTGTGAGGGTATGTGCATATGTCTTTGTTCATTTCAGTGGGAGTCTTTGTGAGGGTGTGTGTGTGTGTATGTATGTCTGTTTTTCTGTGGATGTCTCTGTGAGGGTGTGTGCATATATATGTGTGTTTTCTGTGGGTGTCTCTGTGAGGGTGTGTGTATGTCTTGTGCATTTTCTGTGGGTGTCTCAGTGAGGGTGTGTGTGTATGTATGTCTTTGTGTTTTTTCTGTGGGTGTCTCTCTGTGTGTGTATGGCTTTGTGTGTTTCTGTGGATGTCTCTCTGTGTGTGTATGTCTTTGTGTGTTTTCTGTCGGTGTCTGTGTGTTTGTCTTTGTGTGTTTTCTGTCGGTGTCTCTGTGGGTGTTTCCTTGGGTATGTGCAAGTTTGTGTTTGAGTGTGTGTGTGTCCATTGTCTGTTCATTAATAGGACATTTTGACCTTACTACTGATTATTCACATCTTTCTACAGATTTTGAGAGATAATTAGAACTCCATAATTTGTCTTGTAAATCTCCTTTTTTGACAAAACTGTGCTCTACCTTGCTTTAGGTCATTGTAAACAAGTGCTGAGTGTCTGTTTGGGTGTCTGTGTCTGAGTGTGTTTGTGTCTTTCTTTGTGTGTCTGCTAGAGTGTCTATATGTGAATCTTTATGCGTGAGTGTGTGTTTCAGTGTATGAGTGTGTCTGTGTGTTTCTGTGTTTGCGTGTTACTACCTTTACTACATTTCCAAGTTTAAAGGGACACTGTACCCAAATTTTTTCTTTTGTGATTCAGATAGAGCATGGCATTTTAAGCAACTTTCTAATTTACTCCTATTATCAAATTTTCTTCATTCTCTTGGTATCTTTATTTGAAATGCAAGAAAGTAAGTTTAGATGCCGGCCCATTTTTGGTGATCAACCTGGGTTGTTCTTGCTGATTGGTGGATAAACTCATCCACCAATAAAAAAGTGCTGTCCAGAGTTCTGAATAAAAAAAAAGCTTAGATGTCTTCTTTTTAAAATAAAGATAGCAAGAGAACAAAGAAAAATTGATAATATGAATAAATTAGAAAGTGGCTTAAAATTGCATACTCTATCTGAATCATGAAAGAAAAAAATTGGGTTCAGTGTCCCTTTAACTACACTTGAGAATAAAGTGCATATACATTTTATTCACTTAGTCAAAAATTGCACATGTCAAAGGCGGGGGGGGGTTCGTTTGATCAATGGAAATAAGGGGCCCCAATCCTATCTGTAGGATACCTAATCATTTGACATTTTGTGTTACCCAGTAATTTCAATACTTTTTATTGTAATTGAATGGAAAAATGTGTTGTTTATTGGCCCACATTATATAAAACATTACATAGAAAAATCTGAATTAGTATTAAATAGATTTACGTGTAAAGCTGCAGCATATTTTAGATTAAAAAAAATCAACTTGGGTGTTTTTGAGCCTTTTTTTTATAAGTAACTGATTCACAGGAAGGGATGATGTGCTCTATTTATCAAGCAGCAATTAGTACTTCTGAGGCCCATTTTTTCAAGATCGTCTGAAATTTAGGTTAAGAATCAGCAGTCATTAAAAAGGTCCTAAAGGTTGCGGATTCAAATAATCCTGGTCCTATACGATTATGAATAGTTGCAGCCTCTGCTAGAGGCCGATTGGCTACCAGCGCACAGGGGGCGTATTCTGTCCACTTACAGCGATGTCCGACCCTTAATAAATGGAGCCTGATATATGAATTAGAAAAAACACTGGAATTAGTCAAATATATATATTTGGAAAGCTTAGTTAATTGGACATAATACTCAAAGGGATATTAAATAGTATGAGTTTGTGAAATAAAATGTTTAATTATGTGTAGTTATAAAACTTTGCAATATACTTTCATTATTTATTTTGTCCTCTTTTTCTGTAATTTATCTTTGAAATTTTTATTTTTCTAAATTCCATTTAGGCTAAAGTAATCGGCGCAGCCATGTTTGTACTAAAGTTTTTCTCTTATCTATATTTCCTGCTGAGGACTATTACAGACAGATAAAAACAATCAACACAATACTGCTCTATCTGAATCGTGAAAGAAAAGAAAATTGGTTTCCTGTCCCTTTAACCAATTGCTGTCCCTTTAACCAACTTGGGCCAATTGGACATAGGTACAACATCACACAATACTTTGCCCGGTGTACTGTGTTGATGTAGTACCTAAATTCAGCCAAAAAAGCGCATGTTGCAGTCCACAAAGTCAGCTTAGTCAGTGGGAACTGCAACCATGGGGCAGAAGGCATCTGCCTTCATATGGTAAAGAAGCACAGATCGTGCTTCCTTACCATATGAAGCCAGATCGCCGATTGTTACAGAGAGTGACACTGTCACTGGGAGCAGTGGGAGGGAAGAAGAGAGGCGAGTGTGCGGCTCAGTGGAGCAGTGGAGGAGGGGGGAGGGAGGGGATTGTTCCTTACACTACAGAAAAGTTATGAAGGGAGAGGGAAAGATTGGCCCTACACTATGGTACAATATGGTCTGGAATGGGGGACCCTACACTGTGGAAAAAGGTGATATTGTAGGGGGAGGGGTCCATACACTATGGAAAATAAAATTAAGAATAATATAAAATAAAAGTAAATCATAGAGAGCTGTTTGGGAGGGGGATCAAGGAGGTGGGATGACGATGGTGAGGAAGGACCTTACACTACAGAAATATATTTTAAAAAGCCCTAAACTGCATACTGGCAGACTGTCTGCCAGTACCTAAGATGGTGGTGACCAGTGGGGAGTGATGGAGGAAAGAGAGCTGTTTGGGAGGGATCAGTGTGAGGAGGGTGTCAGGTAGGGTAATCCCTATACTTCAGCAAAAATTAACCTTGCAAGCTAACTGAATTTCAAAGGTTTTCAAACCAGTCCTCAAGCCTCCCTAACAGGCCAGGTTTTCAGGATTACCTTGGATGAGTGCAGGTAAAATAACCATGTTTACTAATCATATGATTATTTCACCAACACTCCAGTTAGCATTGCCACCTCAGCCATGTTTTTTTGGACACTTATCAGTTACACATGCTGCAGGGTGTGCAGGGCGGAACGCTGCCGAATCTGTTGGCGCTCTACAAATACCTAATAATAATAAGAATGAATAGTGCATATAAATAGTGCTGTCCACAAACACAATACATTTTCCTCCCTGCACAGCCTGCAGCATGTGTAACGCATAATTGTCCAGGTTAAGGTGGCAATCCTAGCTCCAGTTCATATATTCTCAAACTGTGGCCTGCATGGGAGGCCTTAATCAATACCTTGGGTTATCTACTTTATATATATATAATATATACAGTATATAGTTTTCATAGGTAAATCAAAAAACAAAGGCTCTATTTCTGTTTAAACAGAGTGATAGCAAACATGCTAAATAATCTATGGTACTTTGGTACTTTTTCTCTGAAATTCCCGGCAGCGAAAGGGCTAAACACAACAAAGGCAATAATATAGACAAGGAATATAACCTAACCCTATCCAAACCTGAACCATTTTTTTTTTAATATTTTTTTTATCAGTAGTGACATTTTATTACTTATGTCTATTGTGAGCTCATGTTTATGTGATGTTACATATTGTTAGCCAATACTGTTTAAATAAACTGTTAGCTGAAGCTGCCATCTCCCCCAATAATGCGCAGTAGGACACAGGAAACAAGGTTTGACTCTCACAGCTAGAAGCAGTAAGCAGTAGCCAAAAGAGGGGATTTAATTGTGCTGGCCTGGAATGGAAGAGCTGGTTCAGTGAAGCAGTAAATCTAAACACATTATCACCTGAGAACTTGCTCCAATTTTACACCAATTAACTAGGAATGAGAGGGGAGGGGTTGTACTCATTGCATAGATGTGGTAGCTGATATGTTTTCCTAGAAAGAAAGCCTCACTGAGATGCAAAGAGAATTCAGTTAAATGATACAATGGATGGATACTTAACCCTATCATTGCCAGGATGTCTTTTGGTGCTCATACAACTTAGGTTTAAGTTCAGCTTTAAAGTCAGCGTACACTTTAAAGAGACATTATTCATTTTTGGACAAATATCAAAGAAGGGTAAAAAATATCTCTGCAAATATTATCATGCATAAACATTATATATATATATATATATATATATATATATATATATAAACAAGGTTGTGTTGTATGTGCACTC
Organism: Bombina bombina; assembly: GCF_027579735.1. Lineage (NCBI taxonomy): Eukaryota > Metazoa > Chordata > Amphibia > Anura > Bombinatoridae > Bombina > Bombina bombina. The sequence continues at coordinate 1,359,238,542 of NC_069500.1, forward strand.
TCACCAACAAACTGCAACTTGCCAGGGTGCTGTAGCCAGGTAAACAAGTTCCAAAAGAGAAAAGCACTTACTGGACTATGGACATCAGTGTAAATAAAGTATTTATTGTGACGTTTCGGGACTGGCAGCGTCAGAGGAAGGGACGCTGCCAGTCCCGAAACGTCACAATAAATACTTTATTTACACTGATGTCCATAGTCCAGTGAGTGCTTTTCTCTTTTGGAACATATATATATATATATATATATATATATATATATATATATATATATATATATATATATATATATATATATATAAAAACCAGAATTCATCACTCACTGTTCCACGGTATTCAACTGCGGGGTGCCATCTATTAAAGGGACACTGTAACCAAAATTTTTCTTTTGTGATTCAGATTGAGCATGACATTTTAAGCAACTTTCTAATTTACTCCTATTATCAAATTTTCTTCATTCTCTTGGTATCTTTATTTGAAATGCAAGAATGTAAGTTTAGATGCCGGCCCATTTTTTGTGAACAACCTGGGTTGTCTTTGCTGATTGGTGGATAAATTAATCCACCAATAAAAAAGTGCTGTCCAGAGTACTGAAACCAAAAAAAGCTTAGATGCCTTCTTTTTCAAATAAAGATAGCAAGAGAACGAAGAAAAATTGATAATAGGAGTAAATTAGAAAGTTGCTTAAAATTGCATGTTCTTTCTGAATTACAAAAGAAAAATTTTGGGTTCAGTGTCCCTTTAAATATTTAAAATTCTAAGTCCAAAAGATTCACTCGCCGTAATGCAAATTTTCTTTATTTCAAAATGAACGTTTTCGGGGAGTGACCCCCATCTTCAGACTCTTGTGAGAATAACAAATTAAAAGTGTGATTTACCAGAACAAGTGCTTATAAGAGAGTGTCAAGGAGTTGGAAAAACGCCACCGGCCTACACGCAGCAACACCCGAGCCATGTCTGGAAGTGAGACTCGTGACGTCACCCCGCAAACGCCGGCGGCGGAAGAACCACCCCTGTGTGTCAGGACAAAGAAGTTTGAGCTTAGTGCGCAAGTGTAACACCAGTATATAGTGTGATAAGGTATATGTAATTAGATTAAATGTGACAGATAGTGTACCATTAAAATCGCGTAAACAAATATTTAAACAGTTGGAAACAGTGCATATCAGAATATACCATGGTAAATATATTGTGATAAAGTGTATAGTAAAGTACATAATAAAGTACATAATAAAAAGTACAGGGTAAAAAGTACAGGGAGGGCAGGGTACTCGCTAGAAATACTAGCCCAAATGGACAACATAGCGCGAAAATAGTGGCCATATTAGGGAAATAATATATATAAAGTATATAAATGGCCATATGCATAACATGAAGTACCATAATAAAGCTTATAAGTTAGTATGTAGATAGGATGGAGTTGTATATTGACCATTGCTGAAGCATTTGTATAAGGGGATTACCATATATAAAAGAGACGTGATGATATAGGGGTCAATTTTCAATATAATAGAATAGTATTGAATAGACCTAAATGTTAAGGGTATAATATGGGAGATTTGTAAAGTCCTTATTTATTTATTATAAGAGGGCTTATGGTGAGATCATAAAGGAATTATAGTTAACTGTGCCAATCCAGGTGGGTGTTAAGTCCCCTAGGAATGAGTGTTCCTAATTCAAAAGTCCATCTTGCTTCCAATTGGAAAAGGCGCTTGCCCCGGTCTCCTCCTCTTGGCATCGGGGGAACATGATCAATTAGTGTATACTTTGCCCAGGTGAAACGAAACCTAGAGACAACAGTATTGGAGAATCAAGTAACACCACTACAGTCCAGACTTCTCTACCACTTATACACGTGACAAGCAGGGCTGTGCAGAAAGCCTCAGAAAGAACTGGCTGATTATCACCTCATATCCCTCTTTGCCATTCCGAGACTCCGAGAAGGGGGAGATCACTTCATGATCGGATGGGACATACAGACCCCGCCCACTGTTATGAGAAAACTACCTGGCTAAAATCCAAAAAACCCAGTTGTTTCAAATGTATGGGCTGTACTACCTGCAAAGGCCTCATAGCAGGCCCCTACTTTACCCATCCGCACAGTAGAAGGAAATATCACCATAAACATCGAATGACCTGCACCACCACCCATGTTGTGTACTTACTCCACTGTATTTGTGGATTATTCTACGTGGGAAAGACCTCGGACGACCTCCACACCAGGATGGCCAATCACAGGTCATCTATAAGAACGGCCATCGAAAAGGGCACCACCAACCAACCGGTGGCATGGCATTTTTTACAAGCAGGCCACACGGTAAAAGATCTAAAGTATACACAAATTGATCATGTTCCCCCGATGCCAAGAGGCAAATGCCTTCTCCAATTGGAAGCAAGATGGACTTTTGAATTAGGAACACTCATTCCTAGGGGATTTAACACCCACCTGGATTGGCACCTATAATTCCTTTGTGATATCACCATAAGCTCTCTTATGATAAATAAATAAGGACTTTACAAATCTCCCATATTATGAAGACGGGGGTCACTCCCCGAAAACGTTCACTCATTTTGAAAATAATTTTTTTTCGCATTACGGCAAGTGCATCTTTTGGACTTATAATTTTAAATATTTACTAGATGGCACCCCGCAGTTGAATACCATGGAACAGTGAGTGCTGAATTCTGGAATTTATATTTACAAGCAGGGCCTAGCAGAAAGCCTCAGAAAGAACTGGCAGATTATCACCTCAGATCCCTCTTTCCCATTCCGAGACTCTCCACCTCCGAGAGTGGGTTACAGAAGGGGGAGATCACTTTGTGATCGGATGGTACAAACAGACCCCGCACTGTTATGAGAAAACTACCTGGCTAAAATCCAAAAAACCCAGTTGTTTCAAATGTATGGGCTGTACTACCTGCAATGGCCTCATAGCAGCGCAGGCCCCTACTTTACCCATCCGCACAGTAGAAGGAAATATCACCATAAACATCGAATGACCTGCATCACCACCCATGTGGTGTACTTACTCCACTGTATTTGTGGATTATTCTACGTGGGAAAGACCTCGGACGACCTCCGCACCAGGATTGCCAGTCACAGGTCATCTATAAGAACGTTCATCGAAAAGGGCACCACCAACCAACCGGTGGCACAGCATTTTTTACAAGCAGGTCACACGGTAAAAGATCTAAAGTATACACTAATTGATCATGTTCCCCCGATGCCAAGAGGAGGAGACCGGGGCAAGAGCCTTCTCCAATTGGAAGCAAGATGGACTTTTGAATTAGGAACACTCATTCCTAGGGGACTTAACACCCACCTGGATTGGCACCTATTATTCCTTTGTGATCTCACCATAAGCCCTCTTATGATAAATAAATAAGGACTTTACAAATCTCCCATATTATACCCTTAACATTTAGGTCTATTCAATACTATTCTTTTATATTGAAAATTGACCCCTATATCATCACGTCTCTTTTATATATGGTAATCCCCTTATACAAATGGTGCAGCAATGAGTAATATACAACTCCATCCTATCTACATACTAACTTATAAGCTTTATTATGGTACTTCATGTTATGCATATGGCCATTTATATACTTTATATATATTTTTTCCCTAATATGACCACTATTTTCGCACTATGTTGTCCATTTGGGCTAGTATTTCTAGCCAGTACCCTGCCCTCCCCGCACTTTTTACCCTGTACTTTTTATTATGTACTTTATTATGTACTTTACTATACACTTTATCACGATATATTCACCATGGTATATTCCATAATGCACTGTTTCCAACTGTTTAAATATTTGTTTACACGTTTTTAATGGTACACTATCTGTCACATATACCTTATCACACTATATACTGGTGTTACACTTGCGCACTAAGCTCAAACTTCTTTGTCCTGACACACAGGGACGGTTCTTCTGCCGCCGGGGTGTGCTGGGTGACATCATGAGTCTCACTTCCGGAACATGGCTCGGGCGCCGCTGCGTGTACGCCGGGGGGGGGGGGGGGCGTTTTTCCAACTCCTTGACACTCTCTTTTAAGCACTTGTTCTAGTAAGTTACACTTTTAATTTGTTATTCTCACAAGAGTCTGAAGATGGGGGTCACTTCCCGAAAACGAGTGCATCTTTTGGACTTATAATGATATATATATATATATACACACATATACCTATATATATATATACAATATCTCACAAAAGTGAGTACACCCTTCACATTTTTGTAAATATTTTATTATTTCTTTTCATATGATAACACTGAAGAAATGACACTTTGCTACAATGTAAAGTAGTGAGTGTACAGCCTGTATAACAGCGTAAATTTGCTGTCCCCTTAAAATAACTCAACACACAGCCATTAATGTCTAAACCGTTGGCAACAAAAGTGAGTACACCCCTAAGTGGAAATTTCCAGATTGGGCCCAATTAGCCTTTAACCCTCCCTGGTGTCATGTGACTCGTTAGTGTTCCAAGGTCTCAGGTGTGAATGGGGAGCAAGTGTGTTAAATTTGGTGTTTTCGCTCTCTCTCTCACTCTCTCATACTGGTCACTGGAAGTTCAACATGGCACCTCATGGCAAAGAACTCTCTGAGGATCTGAAAAAAAGAATTGTTGCTCTACGTAAAGATGTAATAGGCTATAAGAAGATTGCCAAGACTCTGAAAAATAGCTGCAGCATGGTGGGCAAGACCATACAGAAGTTTCACAGGACAGGTTCCACTCAGAACAGGCTTTGCCATGGTCGACCAAAGAAGTTGAGTGCACGTGCTCAGCTTCATATCCAGAGGTTCTTTGGGAAATTGATGTATGAGTGCTGCCAGCATTGCTGCAGAGGTTAAAAGGGTGGAGGTCAGCCTGTCAGTGCTCAGACCATATGCCGCACACTGCATCAAATTGGTCTGCATGGCTGTTGTCCCAGAAGGAAGCCTCTTCTAAAGATGATGCACAAGAAAGCCCGCAAACTGTTTGCAGAAGACAAGCAGACTAAGGACATGGATTACTGGAACCATGTCCTGTGGTCCGATGAGACCAAGATAAACTTATTTGGTTCAGTTGGTGTCAAGCGTGTGTGGCGGCAACCAGATAAGGAGTACAAAGATAAGTAGTCTTGCTTACAGTCAAGCATGGTGGTGGGAGTGTCATGGTCTTGGCCTGCATGAGTGCTGCCGGCACTGGGGAGCTACAGTTCATTGGGAGAACCATGAATGCCAACATGTACTGTGACATACTGAAGCAGAGCTTGATTCCCTCACTTCAGAGACTGGGCCACAGGGCAGTATTCCAACATGATAATGACCCCACGCACACCTCCAAGAAGACCACTACCTTGCTAAAGAAGGTGAGGGTAAAGGTGATGAACTGGCCAAGCATGTCTCCAGACCTAAACCCTATTGAGCATCTGTGGGGCATCCTCAAACAGAAGGTGGGGGAGCGCAAGGTCTCTAACATCCACCAGCTCTGTGATGTTGTCATGGAGGAGAGGATTCCAGTGGCAACCTGTGAAGCTCTGGTGAACTCCATGCCCAAGAGGGTTAAGGCAGTGCTGGAAAATAATGGTGGCCACACAAAATATTGACACTTTGGGCCCAATTTGGACATTTCCACTTAGGGATGTACTCACTTTTGTTTCCAACGGTTTAGACATTAATGGCTGTGTGTTGAGTCATTTTGAGGGGACAGAAAATGTACACTGTTATACAGTCTGTACACTCACTACATTGTAGCAAAGTGTCATTTCTTCAGTGTTGTCACATGAAAAGATATAATAAAATATTTTAAAAAATGTGAGGGTTGTACTCACTTTTGTGAGATACTGTATACAAGGATAAGAGACAAAAAATGGAAAAAGAAAATGCTGTAAAGAGCATTTTATTATTGCACTACTGCTAGCATATAAGCCTCTGCGATGATCTAGTAGTGACTGTGCAGCATGTTGCAGGGTCATTATGGAATTCTGCAGCATGCACTCAGGGCTTTCTGTCAAAGAGAGAAAAAAGGTACTTTTCCATTATCGGACCGCCAGTGATTTAAAGACCGCCATGCATATTATCACAGACAATTTGTCAAGTGTAATTGCTTATATGCTAAAGTTCCACCAAAAACATTGTAATAAATTTACCTACACTTACTTAAGCATTAAGCAATGCGAGCACCATTTTTCATATCTACAACATGTATTGTTTGCTTAAGGAATCATTCCCAGTGTGATTCAAGTAAACTGCATGACCTAATTACACAGCGCATGTGTGCGCTCTCTGAAAATGTTATCCCCACTGTAGATATGAAGACTGGCACTTGCAGCACTTAAGTAAGTGGTGGTAATGGTGGGTAAATTAATTATTTTGTCTGGATGAATTAATTTATTAATAGAACGTTAGCCTGCAAGTAATTACACTTGACACATGGGGGCATATTTATCAAAGCATCAACTGAAAATACGCTTGAATCCCGCGTCGTATTTGTCGCAAGATTGATCCGCTGTAGTTATCAAAGCGTTAAGATCATCAAATGTTGAAATTTGTGACGTAATATACGCTCCCGCAATCTCAATCCGACGCAGATCGATGCTTGCGTCATTACAGATGTATTCTGATGCAGCGTACCTAGTTTTCAATTCGCCACCCTTGAGGCCGCGGATGCCATAGAAATCAATGGGAGTCTGAAAACAGACTCCATAAATAAAGTACATAAAGTAAATTAGAAATTCTATTAAAATTGTATACCCTTTCTAAATCAAACAATAGTATTGCTCCACATTTGGTGCAGTAGTAGATATAGGGATAAAAATGAAAAATACATTACTACTTATGGATTATGTTACAAATTTGTCTCTCATTACAAAGCAATGGGACAATATTATTTCTCCAAATTTGTTGAAAAGTTTTGCCCGAAACTTGTTGCACTAATAGATATAGAGATACAAATAAAATAAATACACAACATAATATAACTAACTTCCTTTTTTTTTGTGAAAAATCTATGTGCACCATGTTTAAGCCATGTAATACAAGTCACACTCTCCACTTCGCACCAATTTTGACGCAACACTTTTTGCACCAAGTATGATGTAAACTCCTGAACAAAATGTAAGCCTCCAATAAGCAAGCGCTATCCATTGTGCTGAACCTAAAATGGTCTGGCTGCTAAGATTTACATTCCTGCGTTTAAAATAAAGATAGCAAGAGAACAAAGAAAAATTGATAATTGGAGTAAAATAGAATGTTGCTTATAATGTCATGCATTATCTGAATCATGAAAGAAAACAAATTGGGTTCAGTGTCCCTTTAAACTCCAATTAGGATCTAGTAGGAAGGACAAAAGCAACACTGCAGTATTAGTTTAAATTTCAATTTAAAGGGGCAGTGTAATCAATACTTTATTCCCTTTAATGTGTTCCCAATGATCCATTTTACATACGGAAATGTATTAAATTGTATACAAACTGCTCCTTTACCGTTATTTTCTCATTTTGTCTGTTGTATCTCCGACTATACTGAACATTTCTGTTTTTAAAGGGACATGAATCCCCATTTTTGTTTCTTTCATGATTCAGACAGAGAATACAATTTTAATAATCTTTCCCATTTACTTCTATTATTTAATTTGCTTCCTTCTCTTGATATCCTTTGCTTAAAGGTCTATCTAGGAAAGCTCAGGGGCAGCAAAGAACCTAGGTTCCAGCTACTGATTGGTGGCTGCATATATATATATATATATATATATATATACCGATTTTCATTGGCTCACCCATGTGCTCAGTTAGAAACCAGTAGTGCATTGATGCTCTTTTAACAAATGATACCAAGAGAATGAAGAAAATTTGATAATAGAAGTTAACTGGAAAGTTGTTTAAAATGATATGTTCTACCTAAATCATAAAATACATTTTTTGGGTTTCATGTCGGTTTAAGTACTGGTTACAAACAATCTATGTAAAAAATAGACACGAATGGGTGAAACATTTACTAAAAGAGTGGATTAAAAAGCGCAGGGTAAAAGCACCAAACTCCTGATATACCTAAAATGTCCCTAATTTAGGTGTATAAAAAGGATAAAAAATGTGATATTTAACCAGGAGCGCTATAGCTAAAGGTGTGAGATAAATATTATTATTATTATTATTATTATCATTTATTTGTATAGCGCCGCCAAATTCCGTAGCGCTGGGTACAATGATGGGGGTATACAATGACAAAGATCTGTGATACAATACAAAACATAACAAGACTAAACAAATCTAGCACAGGATGAAGAGGGCCCTGCTCCGGAGAGCTCACAGTCTAAAGGTTTAGGGTGCAGAGACATAAGGTTGGGGTAGCTTGTTACATCGGTTGTATTTGCAGCAGTGAGTCAGGCAGTTCATGTATTAGCTTGGTTCGGATGCGGGATGGAGGAGAGATGGTAAGCCTCTCTGAATAGGTGGGTTTTCAAGGATCTTCTGAAGCTATACAAGGTTGGAGACAGTCTGATGGAGCGGGGTAGAGAGTTCCAGAGGACAGGAGCAGCACGTGCGAAGTCTTGGAGGCGGGAGTGGGATGTAGAGATAACAGGAGTGTAGAGACGTAGGTCAGAGTTTGATCGAAGAGGACGGGATGGGGAGTATTTCACAATGAGAGAGGAGATATAGTTGGGAGTTAGACTGTTGAGTGCTTTGTAAGTTAGGGTTAATACTTTAAACTGTATTCTGGAGTGTATGGGGAGCCAGTGTAGAGACTGGCAGAGCGGAGCAGCTGATGTAGATCGTCGACTTAGGTGGATGAGTCTAGCAGAAGCATTCATAATAGATTGGAGGGAGGAGAGGCGGTGTTTTGGAAGGCCATTTAAGAGTAGATTGCAATAATCAATGCGTGACAGGATGAGGGAATGAATAAGTATTTTTGTAGTATTTTGAGTAAGGAAGGGACGAATTCTGGAAATGTTGCGTAGGTGTGACCGGCAGGATTTGGTAAGCGTTTGTATATGTGGGTTGAATGTGAGTTCTGAGTCTAGTGTGACCCCAAGGCAGCGGACCTGGGGTGAGGTGTTGAGAATAGAGTCTCCAACCATCAGAGAAATGTCAGGTGTCGGATGTCTCGAAGAGGGGGGAATAAGAAGCAGCTCAGTTTTGTACAGATTGAGTTGGAGGTAGTGTGAAGACATCCAAGAGAAAATTGCAGAGAGGCAGTCAGAAATGTGGTTGAGTAAAGAGGGAGAGATATCAGGAGAGGAAAGATAGATTTGGGTATCATCAGCATATAGGTGGTACTGGAATCCAAAGGAGATTATAAGTTTTCCAAGGCAGGATGTATAAAGAGAGAAAAGCAAGGGACCCAAGACAGAGCCTTGCGGTACTCCAACTGAGAGAGGCATAGGATCACAAGATGTGTTGTTAAAGGAAACTGAAAAAGAGCGGTTTGAAAGATATGATGCAAACCAGGAGAGGGCTGTGTCTCGGATGCCAAATGAATGTAGTATTTTTAGGAGGAGAGGATGGTCAACTGTGTCAAAAGCTGCGGACAGGTCAAGAAGAATTAGTAATGAGTAATGGCCTTTTGCTTTGGCTGATAACAGGTCATTTGTTACTTTAGCAAGAGCGGTTTCTGTTGAGTGTTTAGGGCGGAAACCAGATTGTAGTGGATCAAGTAAGGAGTTAGTTGTGAGAAATTGAGTTAGCCGATTATAGACTAGTCGTTCCAATAATTTTGAAGCAAAGGGAAGTAAGGAGACTGGTCGATAGTTAGAAGGCGTGGAGGGGTCAAGCGAGGGCTTTTTTAGGATTGGTATGATTGTCGCATGCTTGAATGTGTCAGAAAATGTGCCAGCAGTGAGGGATTGGTTAAAGAGATAAGTTAGGGTAGGGGTTAGTGAAGCAGAGAGAAGGGGAATAAGTCGTGAAGGAATAGGGTCAAGTGGGCAGGTTGTGAGATGAGCCGAGGATAGGAGTGCAGAGACTTCTTCCTCTGTTACAGGAGGGAAATAGCATAGATTTTTGTTAATAGAAGGGGTGGGTAGGATCGCTGGGTTTGCGGGGTGCGAGGTGCAGATCTCTTTTCTAATGGTGTCAATTTTATTTTTGAAGTGATCAGCAATAATTATTATTTAGACTAGTGAATATAAAAACTATACAATAGCGTATATACCATTTCAATATTGTTGGTATATTGGCTTATTTAGTTATATACGGAGACGTCCGTTTTTATACATTGTGTTTTTATTTATGAATGTTACATTAAATATCATTTCTTAAGCAGAATTCTGCTGCATAACACTTACTTGTCACTATTTATTTTTAGCTTTTCTAATTTTTCGATAATCACAATACACACGAATTATTTTATCACTGAACATTTGACACTTTATCACTAAGCATCTGCTACGATCCTATTTGTATATTTTGTACATTTTGTATCAATACTGAAGTTTCACACGCTATTGTATAGTTTTTATATTCACTAGTCTAAATATTTATCTCACACCTTTAGCTATAGCGCTCCTGGTTAAATATCACATTTTTTATGGGTGAAACATTTGTTTAGTAAAAAAGATCTGTTTCAGATTTTATTCAAATGTTCAGTTTATCCACATCTCGTCCATGCATGCATTCAGTTTGAACAACAATTTGATTGGGATTTGTTACCTTTATAAACAGTGGGAATAGCTAAAATAGACGCGGAATATTAACAAAAATAGTATCTGATATTAATCAATTAAAAGAACCTATCTTTCAATGTTAAAAGAACAGTAACATCCAGCATTTAGTGCCTGACTGATAGGCTGTCCCTATCATCAGTCATTAACACTATGCCAGGATTGGACAGGGGACAGCCAAAGTAGCTTATTAACCAAATAATATAACTCCTTCCCCCCATTACTGCACCTTATTTTTTTTGGGGGGGGGGCAAAATGGCATGAATGATCGAACAAATCGATTTCGTCAAGCAATTATATTTTTTTTTTGGCTTTTCATTCAATAATAAATTTGGTTGTTCATATATCAAATAATTTGCCGAATCAGCAAAATTCGTACAAATTTGCATTTGTACAAACCCAAATGCACATCTCAAGAAAACAAGAAGGTTTTAGATAACATAATAATCCTAGCGGAGCTGTGATAAATTGGTTCTAAAATTATTATTTTTTATTGTTCTTTCTATGTTTTGGACTTTGAGTAAACAGAGCTAAATAAGATAAGGCCGACCTTGTATAAATAATAGACAGATAAGATAGAGGTGTGTTTACCCTACATGCGCAACCCATTGTATTGAAGTGTGGTTTCAATGAGCAGAAACAGCTATTTCATATACAAATATAAATCTAAAGAAAAAAGTAATTTGAAACACATTAAGGGGAAACAAATTTTACAGTACATTGTCCCTTTAAAGAGCTCATATACACACATATAGATAGATGATAGATAGATAGATAGATAGATAGATAGATATATGCAGCACAGTGTCACTTTATCATAATCTATGACTAGCAAACAAAAACAAGAAAGGAATGCAAAGGTTCCCAGCCAAATTAATTTGGGATTATGGAATAGTATCACCAATGTCAACTCACAAATTAAACAGGGCTAATTCAACAAAGGATATCAAAAGAATGAAGAAAATTAGATATTACAAGTAAATTGGAAAGTTATTTAAAATTGCATGCTCTTTCTAAATCATGAAAGAAAACATATGGGTTTCATGTCCCTTTAAATGGTGTCTTGGAAAACTGGTCAACTTAGTAAACATCTGATTTTAGTCTAAATGATTGTAACAGAAACTCTTGCCAGATAACAAAATGCTTGCTCTGATTATGAGATCTAGAAATCCAGGCCCATTAAAATATGTTTAAAACATACTTTTTACTTTAATGCTGCAAATTATGCTTATAGATTCCTTCATTATTCAGTAAATATAAAAATGTCTCTTGATCCAGTGGCGGCTGGTGAAATTTAAAGATGGTGGGGCACTTGACCCCCACCCCTTTAAATAAAGCCACATCCTCAGATGGCACTATCAATTCATTAATTAAATAAATAAAAGGTAGACAGAAACACAGAAAAGCACTCGGGGGGAGAGGGAGAGAGAGATGGGGGGAGAGGGAGAGAGAGATGGGGGGAGAGGGAGAGAGAGACGGGGGAGAGGGAGAGAGAGAGACACAGAGTATTAGAGAGAAAGAGAGAGAGAGAGAGAGAGACACAATCACACAGAGGGTTAGAGAGACACATAAGGGATGAAAGAGTCAGAGGGGGAGGAAGAGAGACACAGAGTGGAGAGAGAGAGAGACACAGAGGAGAGAGAGAGACAGAGGGGAGAGAGAGAGAGAGACAGAGGGGAGAGAGAGAGAGAGAGAGAGAGAGAGAGAGAGACAGAGGGGAGAGACAGAGGGGAGAGAGAGAGAGGGGAGAGACAGAGAGAGACAGAGGGAAGAGACAGAGAGACACAGAGGGGAGAGAGAGACACAGAGGGGAGAGAGACAGAGGGGGGAGAGAGAGAGACAGAGGGGAGAGAGACAGAGGAGAGAGAGAGAGAGAGAGAGAGAGAGAGAGAGAGAGGGGGAGAGAGAGAGAGAGAGATAGACAGAGGGGAGAGACTGGGGAGAGAGATAAAGAGGGGAGAGAGAGAGAGAGACAGAGGGGAGAGAGAGACAGAGGAGAGAGAGAGAGAGAGAGAGAGAGAGAGAGAGAGAGAGAGAGGGGGGGGGATAGAGAGAGACAGAGGGGATAGAGAGAGACAGAGGGGATAGAGAGAGACAGAGGGGAGAGAGAGATACAGAGCGGAGAGAGAGAGACAGAGGGGAGAGAGAGAGAGACAGAGGGGAGAGAGAGAGACAGAGGGGAGAGAGAGAGACAGAGGGGAGAGAGAGAGACAGAGGGGAGAGAGAGAGAGGAGAGAGAGAGAGAGAGAGAGAGGGGAGAGAGTGAGACAGAGGAGAGAGAGACAGAGGGGAGAGAGACAGAGAGACAGAGGGGATTGACAGAGACAAAGGGGATAGAGAGAGACAGGGGGGAGAGAGAGAGACAGAGGGGAGAGAGAGATAGAAGGGAAAGAGAGAGAGAGACAGAGGGGAGAGAGAGACAGAGGGGAGAGAGAGACAGAGGAGAGAGAGAGAGACAGAGGGGAGACAGAGGGGGAAGAGAGAGACAGAGGGGAGAGAGAGAGAGAGACAGAGGGGAGAGAGAGACAGAGGGGAGAGAGAGAGACAGAGGGGAGAGTGAGAGAGACAGAGGGGAGAGTGAGAGACAGAGGGTAGATAGAGAGAGACAGAGTGGAGAGAGAGAGAGGGGAGAGAGAGAGACAGAGGAGAGAGAGACAGAGGGGAGAGAGAGAGATACAGAGGGGATAGAGAGAGACAGAGGGGATAGAGAGAGACAGAGGGGAGAGAGAGAGACATAGGGGAGAGAGAGACAGACATAGGGGAGAGAGACAGACAGAGGGGAGAGAGAGACAGACAGAGGGGAGAGAGAGAGAGACAGAGGGGATAGAGAGAGACAGAGGGGATAGAGAGAGACAGAGGGGAGAGAGAGAGAGACATAGGGGAGAGAGAGACAGACCGAGGGGAGAGAGAGACAGAGGTGAGAGAGAGACAGAGGAGAGAGAGAGAGAGAGAGAGACAGAGGGGATAGAGAGAGACAGAGGGGATAGAGAGAGACAGAGGGGATAGAGAGATACAGAGGGGAGAGAGAGAGACAGACGGGAGAGAGAGAGAGACAGAGGGGAGAGAGAGAGACAGAGGGGAGAGAGAGACAGAGGGGAGAGAGAGACAGAGGAGAGAGAGACAGAGGGGAGAGAGATAGAGAGACAGAGGGGATTGACAGAGACAGAGGGGATAGAGAGAGACAGGGGGAGAGAGAGAGACAGAGGGGAGAGAGAGATAGAAGGGAAAGAGAGAGAGAGACAGAGAGGAGAGAGAGACAGAGGAGAGAGAGAGAGACAGAGGGGAGACAGAGGAGGGAGAGAGAGACAGAGGGGAGAGAGAGAGACAGAGGGGAGAGAGAGACAGAGGGGAGTGAGGGAGACAGAGGGAGGAGAGAGACACATAAGTGGGGAGAGAGGGAACACTGAAATGGGGGAGGCACCACTGAATGTTTAAGTAATATTTTAAGTGACTATCAAATGCTAATAGTCTACAATCTATTTTAAATATCTGAAACAGAACAGCACATATGAATGGGAGCATTAATAAATTATTATTTGTTGTCTACATCAGGGTTGTCCAACATACACCTAAGGAATCCCTGGTTTAAATGAAATACTATAGCTACAGGAGCCATGGAGAATATTTGCTATAACTCATTCTAAACTGCTTGGTTTCATTTTACATTACCATGCTTTATATAATAATGTTGTGAGAGAGTAAACAAAATACAAAAATGATCCTTAAACTGCTGTAAAAGAGTAAAAAACAAAAAACACTAAACCACTTTAATTAAATTATAATTTTCACTAACAGAATCCCTTTCCGAAAAATCTAAGGTTGCAGAACTTACTTCAATAAAATGTGGCTAAAACACTGCTCTCTGTAAGTCTGCATCTCTTCCTGCTCTGTAAGGAAGTGACAGTGGAACATTCCGCTGCACTTGGAGGGGAGTACAGAACTCTCTTTTTTATTAAATCAAAGCTGGCAGCTGCACAGGGCAACAACAAAATAAATAAAAGTATTTTTTTTTTCCGTTTTTGTTTTGTTTTATATGATTTAACATCCAGCCCAAACCCTAAGTTCCCCTGACTGATACCTCTCACTGGATTGGGTCAGCCCCAAAGAGGCCTGCCTCAAATAAGCACTTATGGGCGATGGAATGATCTTAACCACTTTCATCCAGTAGGTGGCGCAGCATGTTGTGTAATGGAGGGCAGACCTGCTTGTGCCTCTCCATTGCGCAACATGTAGCTGTGAAAAAAAAATGCTGGAAAAAAAATTGCAATATTTTTTTTAATTTTTTTTTTAAGCCAATAAAAAAATATATATATTTTTGCCCATATGAGAGGTGAAGCCCTGCCTCACCTGCCTCTAGTGACTGCACATCACTGATACATACATATACATGTCTAATCATGTATATGTGTGTACAACCCCAATTCCAAAAAAGTTGGGACAGTATGGAAAATGCAAAAAAACAAACAAAAAGAGTCAATTCGGGGGGTGGAGTCTAGCAGGGCTCCAGGATGGCCGCATCTCTCTAGAGCTCCGTGAAACTGAGCAAAAAGTATTATCATAACTTTTGACTACCACCACATAAGGTTTTATTTATAAGCCCTAAACTCATATGGAGTAAAGAGGAGCACTATGGAGGCTTGATACACATCCTGAGATAACTGTTACGCCATTAACTAAGGAGAGGAGAACCGCTGGCAGGCGCCATTTTATCTAGGCCGCAAGCACATAAAAATATCGGCCGATTGCAGCCAATGTCATGGAAAAGAGCCACCGAATCGCAGTATTCTCTACTTCCACTAAAGCCTGACATATACCTCATGTAGGGCTTAAGCTCATTCTCCTATGAGTGATCACATGGTGGGAAGCTGGATCACTGTGACCTGAGAGGGCTAATACTTCCCAACACCCGGTACTGGAGTAGTCTAAGAGCAGACTCCGTTCTGCAATTTACAAACTTTCCACCTCTGTTGCCCATTCCTGTCTTCCAATATGGATAGGCAGCTATGCTTTGACACTGTCAACCTTGCGTTTGCGTGGTTAGAAAAGAAGATGTCCGAGCAGTTTGCTGATCTCAATCAGTCACTACACGATGTGTGCGTGAGGCCTGATGATGACACCTTAGTTCAGGAGACAGAAGAGTTCCAGCACCGTAACACCCTACCTACCTCTCCCTGGATACTTCCTACCTTCGTCATGCCTGAGCGAGATATCCAGGAGGTAGACATAATTGCTATGGGAATGACTAAACGACACCCAGGTGAGATGGCCACAGCGCCTGCAGGAAAAAGAACTATGAACCCTCTCTCGCTTCCCAACCCTACCGCAGATCTCTTACTCCTCTCCCTGGCCCACAGACAAAAGACTAACCGACCAGATACTTTCTACTTCTTATGGCTACTCACCCTCTTACAACACCGGAGGCTACAGGGACTTATGCGCCCAGACAACGATCTCATTTGTCCTGACCAATGGCGCCCACGGCTGGTATCGGAAAAAACTGAGATAATTCACAAAGCCACAGTACGAGCTGTATCAGGGGTTTCCGGTTTTGGACTGACTCTTTAACTTTAATTCTCTTGTGGTTTTGCCTTACAAGCTCAGGTAACGATGAATACGGCTGATGACTCACCTTTACATTCTCTTGAAACAGCTGCCGTAATGCAAAGTGGCCGAAGTAACGTAGCTCCATAGAACTCTCATCCCATCTTGAGCCACATCTCAGTTTATATAACCCAAAGTTTCCTACAAGAGACACATTAACATCAGTCGATAATTAAGTAAAACTTGGTGACTGCCTGGTATCCTCCATCTTGCCGCAGTCCAAAGCCCCCTTACTGCTCTGCTGGACGCCTCTCTCTATAACTTTCTTGGTTCATCCCTTATTATGTTATAGTAAACATTGCTGATGTTCACAATATTTTATGCAAGGAGCCCTAGACATGTTTAATTTGTATATATAACTACCGTGCTTTAACCTTACTTCTCTGGTTAACCACTTATTAACTTACTGCATATAATATGATCTTTAAATTGAGGATTCTATGCTCAGTTGACATTATGATTGAAGCTTTTAGTATTTGGGAGCTGCATACCAAATTCCATATAATTGGATAATATTTGCACACCAGGCTTTAGTACTAACTATAACTATACTGATGTAACAAACTCAATATTAATATGTGCTGGCATTAATTATATCCATCAGGTCCTAGCTGCTATTAATTATGGTCAGCAACAGCCGCTTGCATATTTTGTCTGAGCTATATTTGACGTCAACTGTGTATGCATCTTCTCAGGTTTTTATATGGGATTCTTAGAGTATGCTCTAGATACTTTGAAAAAATAGTAGTACTTATAACGTTTCCAGCCACTTAATGCCCACAGTTAATTAGCAGTATACTTGGCTGTTGGTTATAACCCATTTTTCCCATATACTCCTCTTGGAACTTTTGTAGAAAAGCATTACCCATACACAATCACACCAGAAATACAGTTTAATGGTACATCCCCACATCCCCTCACTACACTAATAAGTTAATTGTCTGGGCATCATGTACTTTCTTATGAAACCAATACTTCATGGATCCCTCAGGTCTCTCCCCTCCTACCTTCCTCTCATAAACCTGTGTTGCTATTTATTTTCCTCCTAAGCTGTATTTTTATATCAGTTCATGACTGGTTTAGATAGGTATCTATATAGGCCTTAGAGTGAGTAGACTAGAGAGTTGCCTTTCCCTGTTATACCCAACAGATTTAGTGGCCCAGGAGTCCCCTAAGACTGATATCCTAACCAGCTCCGCCCCCCCCTTCCCCCATTTTATAGCGGCTATGGCCCGCTGAATCCTCCTCCCCCCAAAAAAAATAAACCCCGTTATTAATCCTCCATTTTGCCCCAACTTGCCCTGATCAGACAAACCATTCTGAAGTTTAAACAGCATTCTGGGGATCATTATTTTTATTTCATACACTAAAGGTTAAAAATGAGGTCTTATAATTGTGTTCCAGGTACCTTTAACTGCTGCACTTGAACGTCTTTTCATCCTTATCTTATATGTCATGAGTTTTATGATCCACATGATAGATATACTGCCTTTTCCATGTTAGAATTCACATTTGTTGATGTTGAACTTGTTGCTCTGTGACTTAAAAGCCCTCATTGGCAAGTATTTACCGAGACCGTAGATCATCCTCAGTACTTATATTGGTAATAATTGTATCCTTATATGCTAGATTAATTATATTCTCTGTATTTGAAATGCATAGACACTCCTATCAAATCTATTCTGTACCTGGACATATGTTCTTGTTATGTTGTTATCACCTTATACCTCAATAAAAAGTTATTTAAAAAAAAAAAAAAAAAAGTCAATTCACCCTGTACTATATTAAAAACACATTAACATATTATTTGATGTTTTACTTTGTGAATTGAATTTTTTTTTTTTTAAATATACACTCATTTCAAATCTGATGACTGCAACACACTCCAAAAAATTTGGGACAGTCGACTGTTTACCACTGTGTAACATCACATTTTCTTTTAATAGCACTTATTATGCATTTTGGGCACTAAAGACAACAGTTGGTTTAGTTTAGCAAGTGGAATTTTCCCTCATCCATCCATTATGCATTCATCCATTATGCCACACATTCTCAATCGGAGACATACCAGGACTGCAGGCAGGCAATGCTAACACCCGCAATCTCTGCTTCTGAATGTGGTTTGACATTGTCCTGCTGAAAAATCCAAATGAAAAAGATGACGCCTGGATGGCAGCATATGTTGCTCCAAAATGTATACATATCTTTATGCATTAAGGGTGCCCTCACAGATGTGCAAGTTACCCATACCATGACAGACGCTGGCTTTTGGACCTGACGCTGATAACAACTTGGATGGTCCTTGTCCTCTTTGGCCCGGAGAACACAACGGCTGCTTTTTCCTTTTGAAATATTGACTCGTCAGACCACAAAACCCCATTCCACTGTGCTGCTGTCCATCTCAGATGAGACCGACCCCAGAGAAATTGGCGTTGCTTCTGTACAGTGTTGATGTATGGCTTCTGCTTTGCATAGTAAAGTCTTAACTTGCCTCTGTGGATGCAGTGTCTAATGGTGTTGACAAAGGTTTACGAAAATATTCCCAAGCTCATATCAGGATATTCATTACAGACTTATGCCGTTTTTTGAGACAGTGACGTCTAAGGGAACGGAGATCATGTGCATTCAGAATAGGTTTTCGGCCTTGCACTTTATGCACCGATATTTGACCAGATTCCTTGAATCTTTTAATTATATTTTGCACTGTAAAAGTTGAAATGCCCAAAATCCTACCGATTTGTCCCCTGTCCCAACTTTTTTGGAACTTGTTGAAGTCATCAATTTGAAATGATTGTATATTTTCAAAAATACATTAAATTCACAAAGTAAAAAATCAGATAATGTGTTAATTTTGTATTTTCCATACTGTCATAACTTTTTTGGAATTGGGGTTGTATATATAAGTATGTTTATATATGTGTACATATGTATGTATATGTGTATATATACAGACATATAAACACATATAAACACATAAAAACATATGTATACGTATAGACATTTATATAAGTGCATTGGAGCTCTTTGCAGTTAAGTAGCTGAAAAATCATATTTATGCAATATTCATATTTAATAAAATGTTTCACTATGTATTTACAGTAAATATTTCACATTCCATTGTTCTTCACAAAGGGGAATATCTTCTAAGTATTTTAAAATAGATATTTATAGATGTATCTGTATATGTCTATTAGAGATGTGCACAGGAAAAATATCTGTTTAGGCTGAAATTTTCTTTAGGTAAATTTAAATTTTTTATTTAAGTTCATTTACGTTCATGGCTGCATTAGTTTTAAACAAATTTCATTTTGAGCTACAGGCAGATTCTTGCTATTTTTCTTTATCTGAAGCTGTAATCAGCTATATTAGCTTTCATTCTGTCAATCTATTTCCTAAAAGGACAGGGAACTCCAAAAAATGTTATTCGTGATTTGGATAGAACATACAATTTTAAACAACTTTCAAATTTACTTTTATTATTAAATATGTTTCATTCTCTTGTTATCCTTTGCTTAAGGAACAGCATTGCGCTACTGGCAGCTAGCTGAAGACATCTAGGCCTAGATTTGGAGTTTAGCGGTAGCCGTGAAAACCAGCGTTAGAGGCTCCTAACGCTGGTTTTAGGCTACCTCCGGTATTTGGAGTCAGTCAAAAAAGGGTCTAACGCTCACTTTTCAGCCGCGACTTTTCCATACCGCAGATCCCCTTACGTCAATTGCGTATCCTATCTTTTCAATGGGATCTTTCTAACTCCGGTATTTAGAGTCGTGTCTGAAGTGAGCGTTAGAATTCTAACGACAAAACTCCAGCCGCAGAAAAAAGTCAGTAGTTAAGAGCTTTCTGGGCTAACGCCGGTTCATAAAGCTCTTAACTACTGTACTCTAAAGTACACTAACACCCATAAACTACCTATGTACCCCTAAACCGAGGTCCCCCCACATCGCCGCCACTCGATTAATTTTTTTTAACCCCTAATCTGCCGACCGCCACCTACGTTATACTTATGTACCCCTAATCTGCTGCCCCTAACACCGCCGACCCCTGTATTATATTTATTAACCCCTAACCTGCCCCCCACAACGTCGCCGCCAGCTACCTACAATAATTAACCCCTAATCTGCCGACCGCAAAGCGCCGCCACCTACATTATAGCTATGTACCCCTAATCTGCTGCCCCTAACACCGCCGACCCCTATATTATATTTATAAACCCCTAATCTGCCGCCCTCAACGTCGCCTCCACCTGCCTACACTTATTAACCCCTAATCTGCCGAGCGGACCACACCGCTATTATAATAAAGTTATTAACCCCTAATCCGCCTCACTAACCCTAGGGCATTTTTTTATTTTGGGGGGCTTTGTTATTTTATTAGGGGGCTTAGAGTAGGTGTAATTAGTTTAAAATTGTTGTAATATTTTTCTTATGTTTGTAAATATTTTTTTATTTTTTGTAACTTAGTTCTTTTTTATTTTTTGTACTTTAGTTAGTTTATTTCATTGTAGTTATTTGTAGGAATTGTATTTAATTAATTTATTGATAGTGTAGTGTTAGGTTTAATTGTAACTTAGGTTAGGATTTATTTTACAGGTAAATTTGTAATTATTTTAACTAGGTAGCTATTAAATAGTTCTTAACTATTTAATAGCTATTGTACCTGGTTAAAATAAATACAAAGTTACCTGTAAAATAAATATAAATCCTAAAATAGCTATAATATAATTATAATTTATATTGTAGCTATATTAGGATTTATTTAACAGGTAAGTATTTAGCTTTAAATAGGAATAATTTATTTAATAAGAGTTAATTAATTTCGTTAGATTTAAATTATATTTAACTTAGGGGGGTGTTAGTGTTAGGGTTAGACTTAGCTTTAGGGGTTAATACATTTATTAGAATAGCGGTGAGCTCCGGTCGGCAGATTAGGGGTTAATGTTTGAAGTTAGGTGTTGGCGATGTTAGGGAGGGCAGATTAGGGGTTAATACTATTTATTATAGGGTTAGTGAGGCGGATTAGGGGTTAATAACTTTATTATAATAGCGGTGCGGTCCGCTCGGCCGATTAGGGGTTAATAAGTGTAGGCAGGTGGAGGCGACGTTGAGGGCGGCAGATTAGGGGTTAATAAATATAATATAGGGGTCGGTGGTGTTAGGGGCAGCAGATTAGGGGTACATAGGGATAATGTAAGTAGCGGCGGTTTACGGAGTGGCAGATTAGGGGTTAAAAATAATATGCAGGGGTCAGCGATAGCGGGGGCGGCAGAATAGGGGTTAATAAGTGTAAGGTTAGGGGTGTTTAGACTCGGGGTACATGTTAGAGTGTTAGGTGCAGACGTAGGAAGTGTTTCCCCATAGCAAACAATGGGGCTGCGATAGGAGCTGAACGCGGCTTTTTTGCAGGTGTTAGGTTTTTTTTCAGCTCAAACAGCCCCATTGTTTCCTATGGGGGAATCGTGCACGAGCATGTTTTTGAGGCTGGCCGCGTCCGTAAGCAACTCTGGTATCGAGAGTTGCATTTGCGTTAAATATGCTTTACGCTCCTTTTTTGGAGCCTAACGCTGACATTATATGGACTCTCAATACCAGAGTTATTTTAAAGGTGCAGCCAGAAAAAAGCCGGCGTTAGATACGCGGGTCGTTACCGACAAAACTCTAAATCTAGCCGCTAGTTAGCCAATCACAAGAGATACATGTGTGCAGGCACCAATCAGCAGCTAGCTTGCACTAGTGTAGGATATGTGCATATTCATTTTCAACATTGGATACCAAAAGAACAAAGCACATTTGAAAATAGAAGTGATTTTAAAAGTGTCTTAAAATGACCTGCTCTATCTTCTTCGGGACTTTCCTATCCCTTTAACGTACTCTTGTATGTATACATCTAATTTATGTGCACTTTAAGTAAAAAGTTTACTTAAAGGTACAATAAATAGTATACTTACTATATTGAAAGTGTCTATTCTTAAAGGGACATTACACAAATGTTTTCATTCATAATTCAGATAGAGTATGCAACTTTCCTATTGACTTATTTGATCCAGTATGCTGAGGTTTAGAAGCAGGAAGGGTGCTATCAAATGAATGGTGGCTGCACATATATGACTCTTCTCATTGGCTTAACAATGTGTTCAGCTAGCTCCCTCCAAGCAGTGAATTGCTACGCCTTCAACAAAGAATACCAAGATAATGAAGCAAAATTGATTATAGAAATAAAATGAAAAGTTGCTTACAAACGTATGCTCTGGTTGCACTTGCATTTCTCATGGTCGCCTCCACTCAGATGGTAATTTTTTTTGTTAGTAATTACTTTCTATTTAGGTTACAAATGATTAAAACAAAGAACAAAAACAACACAGTACACAGTCACATACAGTACATATTTACACACTCATTTTCCGTAGCACACATACTTGTCGGTTGAATTAGCGCGATGTGGTGTTACTCATGCAGTGATAGTAAAACTATGTTATTGCATCAACCAACAACCATTTTGTGTCCACACAATCCCATACTACCACATATACTTGTCATCTGTTGAATTAGTGCAATGTGGCTTTATTCTTGCAGTGTCAGTAACTGTAACACCATTGTATTGCGTCAACCAACGACCATTTTTACTCACCGCACACACAGTCTCAGTCTCACATGCCCACTTTAATTTTAACAATTAATTAACCCTTTTGTTGCATAGCTAAGCGGCTGCAAGCTTTGCACTATATTTTATTGTACTTTTACAGTTGATTACTGAGTCTGTATGTTCTGCACTCCGTTTTTTATAGTTATACTATTTTAAAAAAAAATCTGCTTGCAGCAGCCATTTATTTTTAATTTAAAAACAAAAATGCAGAGAAATAATCCCACCAAATAGGGCCCCGCCCCCTTAAAACACAGCCACAGACCCTTTCCTTCCCCAGCTACCACAGGAGACAGGCTGGCAGTCTGTTTTGATTGTCTTGGCCTTTGGTCAGCGTTACACAAACATTATGTGTTACTGACCCACTTAAAAAAATGTAGCAGTACCACCAGCATTGATTTGCTGCTACAGTGACAAAACCACCAGATGTGTTTATCTATTTACTCCTTTAGTTCCTCCACAGATCTGAGCCTCTGAGCAGTCGGCAATAAGTTCAAAATCGCGCTTTCACTTCCCTCCCTCCCCCTGAGAATGCTGGTTGGCTAGAAAATATCACAGGCTTCCACTAACAGGCTGAGAGAAACTGCCAATCTACTCTGCTGTTCCTTCCTGGTTTGCACCCATTGGATATTTCCTGCTTGCATCATAAAAACAGCATACACCAACCGAAAATGAAAAACAAAACTTTTAAAAGAAAATTATTATTATTTTCTTTTTTGTTTTCGGTAAAGCAAAGAATATAACAAAAATGCAATTTTTGTTGTTTTTTCTTTGATTCTTCCGAAAACTAATGAACATGTCTAATATGTATTGGTATAGATATATATTTTATATAAAAAAAAAATCAAATATATATCTATTATATATTTAAAAATAAATAGAACATCTTCTATGTCAAGAACATTGGAATGTGAAATATTAATATTTCATGTCAGGTTAGCGCACTTGATTAAATGTGATTGGGTTTACGAGTGAGAAAAGGTGTTAGGTTTTTCCACTTTTCAAGCTCTATTGAGGTCAATGGGAGAATACGTTAAAAGGGTTCCGATATTTAAAAACTTTTTACTTTCAACTTGTAATAAGTTAACACGCAAGAGCTAAATTGTGCTCCACTTGTAATCTAGCCTAGAATATGGTATTTGTTTTTATTATCCTGACTAAAATATTTTAGGCTGCAATATTATGGCCACAATGTTGTGTGTGGAGATCTTGTCGATATCAAGATTTTACTGCACACACCATTACACTTTTGCAATTTTCTTTCCCAGCTATCTTGTTGACCAGTGAGTGGTCTTTAATAGACAAGTTCACACACACAAAAATTGTGACAGAGGAATCATTTGTCAGAAAAAAAAAACTTTGATTTTGACCTTAAAGGGCCATAATACCCAAATGTTTAAACACTTGAAAGTGATGCAGTATAGCTGTAAAAAGCTGACTAGAAAATATCTCCTGAACATCTCTATGTAAAAAAGAAAGATATTTTACCTCAAAAGTTCCTCAGTAGCCACCTCCCATTGTAAAGGATTTCTAAGCAGCATTTTAGTGTGTCTGTCCTAGGACAGCTGAAGGGATGAACATTGTGCACTCTCATATTATTTCACCAATCAGGTAAAGGAAGTTTACTATGAAATCTCATGAGAGTTAAGTCAAATCTCATGAGATCACAGTAAAAGAGTTCATGACCTCAGCACTGCTGATGCTGATTGGCTGCTGTTCATTTCTTCATTTTTTTTTATTTTTTTACCTGAAGCTGGGAGCAGCTGAGTATAACTTTTTACACAGAACTTACTCTGCTGAGCTGAGGAGATTGTGAGGTAAAATATCTTCCTTTTTTACATAGAGATGCTTAGGTGATATTTTCCTGTCAGCTTTTTACAGTTATACTGCATCAGTTTCAAGTGATTTAGCATATGAGTATTATGTCCCTTTAAAGGAGTTAATTTGTAATTTGTTTGTCACAGCAATCCATTTGTCTCCGATTTCCTATGGGAAAGGTCTTCTAGTAGAAGTGCAGCTGGTTAGCAGCTTAAACATAAATAAAGTTAAAAGGATAAGACATCAACATTTTTATCTTTCATGATTCAGATAGAGCATGTGATTTTAAACAACTTTCTAATTTACTTCAATTATCAAATTTTCTTGCTTTCTTGGTATCTCTTGTTGAAAAGCAGGGAGCCAGCACATTTCTAGAGCACTATATGGCAGCAGTTTTGCAAGAATAATATCCATTTGCAAAAGCAATAGATTGCAGCACCATTTCCTGCCATGTAGTTCTTCAGATGCCTACTTAGGTATCTCTTCAACACAGAATATCATGGGAACTAAGCAAACTTGTTAATAGAAGCAAATTGAAAACTTTTTAAAATGGTATGTTCTGTCTGAGTCACAAAATAATATTTTTGGGTTTAATATCCCTTTAAAGTAGTGGCTAATGCTACTGCTACAAGCCAGCAACATCACACAAAAAATAGTTTTTCTGGTTATTTTTTAAATGGGGTTAGGATTGGCCATGAGCAAGCGTTGACTTAGTGACACTGGAATTAACCAACTGAAGTGAACATTGCTAAATTGTTATTAAATAAAGTAAATTTGAACTTTTGAAGCCTTTCCTCCCCGTAAATAAGACTTTATCACCTTCAGAAAGCCTTTCCTGTAATGGTTTTAATCCCACAAATGAATCAACTTCATTCATTGTGTTTGCTCCTTATTAAAGGGCCATTTGTTTATCATTTTTGTCATTTTTTGATTAATACAATGAATATGAAAACATTTGTATTTTTTATATTTATCAGAAAAAAAATTGCACATGTCTAATCTTCATTGAGGTTGAGTGAGTTTTGGAGCTGCGGTTCTAGCTAAGATTGGGGGAGGGTTCGGACTAAGGTTAGGGTAAATGATAGGATAAGGGTTACAGCAAGCATTTGGTGTAAGGTCAGGGTTAAGTCAGATTAATGGCAAGGGTTAAGGTTAGGGTTATGACTAAGAGTTAGAGATAAGGTTAGTTACATCCAGGGTTAGGCTTGGGCTAAGGTTAAGGTTTAGGTTATGTCTTAGGTAAGATTTATTACTAGGTTTAGTGTTGAAGTTAAGATTATTGCCAAAGATAGAGTCATGTCAAAGTTTAAAGTTAAGGCTAAAGTTGGGGTTATGGTTAGGCCTTAAAGGGACAGTCTACACCAGAATATTTATTGTTTTAAAAGTTAGATAATCCCTTAATTACCCATTCCCTAGTTTTGCATAACCAACACTGTTATATTAATACGCTTTTTACCTCTGTGATTATCTTGTATCTAAGCCTCTGCAAACTGCCCCTTATTTCAGTTCTTTTGACAGACTTGCATTTTAGCCAATCAGTGCTGGCTCCTAGTAACTCTACATGCGTGAGCACCGTGGTATCTATATGAAACACATGAACTTACACCCTCTAGTGGTGAAAAACTGTCAAAATGCCCTGAGATGAGAGGCGGCCTTCAAGGGCTTAGAAATTAGCATATGAACCTCCTAGGTTTAGCTTTCAACTAAGAATACCAAGAGAACAAAGCAAAATTGGTGATAGATGTAAATTTGAAAATTGTTTAATATCGCATGCCCTATCTGAATAATGAAAGTTTGTTTTGGACTAGACTGTCCCTTTAAAAAAGATTTATGGCTAAGTGTATGGTATAGGCTAAGGTTGGGTTTAAGGGTAAGGTTTCAGCTAGGGTTAGATTTATGGCTAAGGTAAGGGTTGTGGTTAGAGTCAAGCCTTAAGAAAGATTTATAACTAAGGTTATGATTAGGGATGTAGCTAGGGTTATAGTTAGGGCTAAGGTTGGGGTTGTTATTATGTCTTTAAGAAAGATTTATGGCTAAAGTTATGGTTAGGGCTAAGGTTGGGGGTTGTTAATATGTATTTAAGTAAGATTTATGGCTAAAGTTATGGTTAGGGCTAAGATTGGGGTTCTTATTATATATTTAAGAAAGATTTATGTCTAAAGTTATGGTTAGGGCTAAGATTGGGGTTGTTATTATATTTGTAAGAAAGATGGATGGCTAAAGTTATGCTTAGGGCTAAGGTTGGGGTTGTTATTATGTCTTTAAGAAAGATTTATGGCTAAAGTTATGGTTATGGCTAAGGTTGAGGTTGCAGCTAGAGTTACATTTAGGGCTATGGTTAGGGTTAAGCCTTAAGAAAGATTTATGACTAAGGTTACGTTAGGGCTAAGTTTAGGGATATAGCTAGGGTTAAGGTTATGGATACATTTAAAGGGACATTATACACTCATTTTTTCTTTGCATAAATGTTTTGTAGATGATCTATTTATATAGCCCATGAAGTTTTTTAAAAAAAAAAAATGTATAGTTTTGCTTATTTTTAAATAACATTGCTCTGATTTTCAGACTCCTAACCAAGCCCCAATGTTTTATGTGAATACCGTCAGCTACCTTCTCCAGCTTGCTCCTAGTTGTGTAAAGGGTCTTTTCATATGCAAAAGAAGGGGGAGGGGGGAAGTGTCTTATTTCCCACTTGCAGTGGGCTTTCCAGCTACCTTTTCAACAAAGCTAAACTGAGAGCTTCTAAGTAAGTTTTTAAACAGTTTTATACTTCATTTTTATATTGGTATCTGTGCATCTTATTCTTTATAGTAGTGTCTATTACATGGAGTTATATAAAAATGAGTGTATACTGTCCCTTTAAGTCTGGATGCTCTGACTGACTTCCTGTGGGAGGAGCGCAGTGGAAGCTGTGTGCGCTCTTGCTCTCTCGAACGGTAGAGCCGTGAAACTATCGATACCCCACCAGAGAGCCTTATTGTTAGGGGAAAGAATATACCCTGCTTGGAGGCGACAAAATTGGGATAAGGAAGTCCATTTTTTCCTTATGGGCTGAACGGACCCAGCCAGCTAACACAGAAAGCGGTATGCATAATGAGATAACATATGTTAAAAACAAGCACAGGACCTGCACTGATTGAAAGTAAAGCGGAGGTCAACGTCCACAGTTAAAAGAAACCCAAAAAACCTGACGAGGAAGAAGAATACTACCGGGGGATTAGAGAGCCCAAAAAACTGGCAGTAGGATGTTTTAAAGAACCAACGGGAGAATCCTGAGGCAAACACCTGCAGATCCCACTTACCTGGTTTAAGTGAAGAGGAGCCTGGAGAAAACATCGGAGCACGGTCTCCCTTACCCCCCCTTCCGTAAGTCGGCACAAAGCGATGAGGTCATAGGTGAGAGCCGGAACACGTGTGAGGTGCTGGCGTCCGGAAGTAAACGCCAGGGTAACCGCACCAGCCGATACACAGACCAACGAAGCAAGCAAAAAAAGGGGGCTCCTGGAAACAAACATCGAACACAGAGCCGTGAAGAAAGAGGGGGGTAAGTAATAAGATTATAAGAAAAGTTAAAACCGCATACATTCCATGATAAAAATACTTAAAGCATCTTGATATTTGGGCTCTCTCCCCTAGATGCACTAATACTTAAGGGTCAGGTTTTGGAAAAGCAATTGTTAGGACAAATGTGACTGATTAAAACAAAGATAAATAGAAAAAGTGCAGTTAATTCCAACTGGAGAAAAAGTGGTTGAACAACTGAACTGTGTTTCTTTTTTTTTTTTTCTAAATTTTGTGTTAGCAAAAAACCATATACCAACA
Source organism: Bombina bombina (assembly GCF_027579735.1). Lineage (NCBI taxonomy): Eukaryota > Metazoa > Chordata > Amphibia > Anura > Bombinatoridae > Bombina > Bombina bombina. The sequence goes on from NC_069500.1 coordinate 1,359,267,066, forward strand.
AGGTTTTTTATTGGAATTTCTGTTATTAAAGCAGCTATGACCAAAGGCAACAAGGGATGATTCTAGGTAAAAAGACAGGAATCAATTAAGAACAACAGCTTTAATACAAGTAACCAATGTGCTAGGATAGAGATCTGGGAAAGGAGAAGGAAAAAGAAAAGAAGAAAACTGGTCACTATTTGTGGAATAGCACAAGGAGGAACTATATGAGATATCCCTTATAAAAAGACGAATATAAAGATTGGAAAAGCGGGTCTTATGGTATATATTTGAAGGTGCTGGGACAGTACACTGAAAAAGAGCCACATGGAATATTTCTTGCAAAGAATATAATATAAACCCCTGAAACTAGAAAAACTGGCTGTAGTTCTTAAAATTGGTGGAGGGTTATATTTAAGATAAACCCCAATACGAGACTCTATTGTGATATAACGCTGACTAAAGGTGCTAAGCTTGTATGGACAACAATAATCAGTATAAGTTTAAGCAAAGTATCAATTTGCAATATAACATAGATTGGATTTACAGCTGATAAGGGTTTCTTTCTAGTTGTGAATAGTGCTCTATAATAGTAGAAACTAGAATACCTATATATTTTTATCTAAAGTCCTGAGAGAGAGTTATACATGGAAAGTGGGTGATAGATAGGTTTATCTGTTTCCTTTTTGTTCTGAAATTTGTGAAGGAGGGTGGAAAGGAAAAGGGAGAATTTAATAGAAATTGATATTGGGTGTATACTGGTTCTGATTTTCCTGGGAGGGTCTGAGACAATTGGTTTAGGTGTGTTGGCAATAGATACATATCACAACTAAAGCACATTATAAATCCAGGGGATCTGGGTTGTTTTGTTATATACACTCTTTTTTTTTTTTTTAATCACCTGAAAACTATTATTAGAGAAAAGACACATTAACACGAGTATTTTCACTATTCACAGATATAATTGATTGTAGACATAAGTAGACGTAACAGATATATATATATATATATAGACACATACTTATAAAAAGGGAGAGGTAAAAGGGAATCTATGGAAAAATATATCACGGGCACAAAACCCAGATCTCCAGCTATGCCGCTAAAAAGAGATAAAAAAAATAAAACAACAGCAGACATAGCCTCAGAAGCTATCTTAGAAACACAAACAACCCAAATAAGTATTCAAGAAAATCAAATGACACTTAACCAACTAGCTGAGTTATTATTACCACAATTCGATCTAGTCAAGAAAGAGATTGCAGGTCTTTCACTAGAAATTAAACAATTTTCTAAAAGAATAGTAGAGGTAGAATCTAGAGTTTCTGCAATTGAGGATAAATATAACACACAAGATGAGATTATCATAGATCATGCAGACAAAATTAACAGACTCCAAGCGAAAGTTGACGATCTCGAAGACAGATCACGACGAAATAACGTCAGAATAGTCGGATTACCAGAGACTCCTGAATATACTGATTTAATAAAATTTGGGGCATCTACACTACCCCAATTATTGGGGTTTCAAGTCCCTTTTGAAGAACTAATAGTGGAAAGAGCACATAGAACAGGCACTAGCAGGAAACACCCAGACGGTAACATAAGCCGTAGGATGGTGGTAATAAGATATCTAAACTTTCAAGATAAAATTAATATAATGAGACAATACAGGAAAGTTCAACCGGTAAAACTAGGGGCAAAACAAATACATATATTTCAAGACTTTTCAGTAGACACGTCAACAAAAAGAAAAACCATGGCACCTTACTGTACAGCTTTACTAAAAGCTGGCTGTAAAGCGACATTAAGATACCCAGCTAAAGTAGTGATAGCAGAGGCAGAAGGATTCTCTATCCTGAATTCTAAAGAAGAGGCTGAAGCCTACTGTACAAAAAGAAATATTAGAATTGGAAAAAATTAATTTCTATATTTAATGTATCTAATTAAATATGATAAGGGAGGAAATGAAAGAACGGAAATATGTTTAGAAGTGTAAATATATCATGTTTTTGAGACAGAGATATCTTTCTGAAATAAGAGAACTTAAAGTTAAAAATGTTTCTACGCTGATTGATGGTTTAGAGTATGCCAGGACCATGTTGCTCCTTCTCTCTTTCAGTCCTAAAAGAGGGCTTTATGTGGATTTTAACAGGGATTAGGGGACTACAGAGGATGTATTATCTTTTTATTTTTAATTTTAAGTTAATAAAATGCAGACATTATTGAATATAGTGTCATGGAATGTGGGAGGGGTCTACTCACCCATCAAACGTAAATAAATAATAAAAATTAAAAAAAAACACAGCCCAGATGTAATCTTTTTACAGGAACTACATTTAAAGGAGAAGGAAATTCCTAAACTTAAAACTAACTGGGTTTCAGAAATTATAGCAACTCCTTGCAATAAAAGAAAATGCGGTGTAGCAATCATGTTTAATAATAAACTTACATATAATATAAAAAGGCAAGAATTAGACCCAGCAGGAAGATACATAATTATTCAAGTAGAAATTGATAATAAGCTATGGTCTTTTTGTAATATATACGCACCAAACAAATTAGATATTGAGTTCTGGGATAAAATTAGGAAAAAACTGAGTCCCTTGATAGGTGAGAATTTAATAGTTGCAGGTGATTTTAATTTAATAATGTATCCAGAAATGGATAGGTTCCGACTTAAACACAGACAAGCATATCAGAGAGAAGCAAAATTATTAAGAGAATTTAGTAAAGCATTGAAGCTGCAAGATATATGGCGTCTGCAAAACCCAGATAGTCATAATTTTACGTGTGAATCTAAGTCATACAAAACATTTTCTAGGATAGATATGTTCTTGATAGAAGAGAAACTACTGTCATTAGACATGGAAACACAGATACATGAGATAATTCTTTCAGACCATGCTATAATATCTATGCAAATTAAAACTCCACAGGATACAGGTAATAATCGTAATTCATTCTGATTCCCAAATTACATGATAAATAATAAAAAATTTGTAAACTGGTTACGGGGAAGGTGGAAGGAATACTATTTGTTTAACAAATCATATATTAATAAGATAGAAACGTTCTGGGAGGCAGGTAAAGCCGTTCTGAGGGGCGAAATCAAAGCTTTTATGATAAAAACTAGAAAGAAAAATAAATACAGGGAGATACAACTAGCAAATCAACTCAAAAACATGTACAATAGATATTTAAACCAGCCTAATGCATTAACCTGGAAAAGATATTCGGAGGCTAGACTAGAAAGAGAAATGTTTCTAAAAAATAAATGGGCCATGGAAGATATTAAAACAAGAGCTTTTTATCAGGGTTTTCAGGGGATTTCAGCAAAACACCTAGCGAAAACTGTTAAGCATAGAAAAAATAAAAATATAATTACATTAATCAAAAGTGGTACGAAAACATATACAAAAAATTCGGAAATCTCTAACGCCTTCTATAATTTCTATAAAGGACTATATGCGGAAGTACATATTAATACAGAGGAAAAGAAAAAATTTTGGCAAAAAATAAAACTACCACAAATATCGGAGGACGCGGTCAGACAGATTAACCTACCAATTTCAGAAATAGAAGTTAATAAGGCAATTGATAAAATAAAATTAAATAAAGCATCCGGTCCAGATGGGATCACAGCAGAATTCTATAAGATTGTTAAAGAGGAAATTCTACCAACATTAACAAAATTATATAACACATACTACATAGAAAATCAAATTAAGTCACCGTATTTTTCAGATGCAATAGTAACACTGATACACAAAAAAGGGAAACCGACTGAAGACATGGGTTCATATAGACCCATATCATTAATGAATAATGATTATAAGATCTGCATGACAATTATAGCAGACAGATTAAAACAAGTGATTGGAGATATAATCCATGAAGATCAGGCAGGATTCATGCCAGGTAGGAACTCAGTACGTAACACCCGCAGGGTATTGTTAATACTCGAACATTACTTTAACAAATTACAATACTCAAATAAACAGAGATTAAGAGACCTAGCTTTACTAACAATCGACGCTGAAAAAGCATTTTATTCTATCATATGGGACCACATGTTCACTTCACTCAATAATTTTGGTTTTGCAGGAAATATGGTTACATTTCTAAAATCAATTTATAATAAACCACGTTCACAGTTATTAGTTAATGGCGGGCTTACACATTATTTTAATTTGGAAAGGGGGACGCGACAAGGATGCCCGCTGTCCCCCCTGCTCTTTAATTTAGGGATTAAGATAGGGAACCAAAGCCCGATTATTTCGCTATACGCAGACGATATTATTATATTTTTGCAAAACACAAAGGTTAGCATCCCAAAGACTGTAGAAATAATACATAGTTATAGTCAATTTTCAGGATATAGAATTAATTCAAGCAAATCAGAGATATTATGGATAAACAAAACACCTCAAAGTTACCCAAAAAAATTATTTAAAGAAGTACAATATATAAACTATCTTGGCATCACCCTCGGGAGAGACCCCAAGGAATGGTATCACTTAAATTATGGTAAATTATTAGATAAATTGACGGATGATCTGATAAGATGGAATATCCACTATCTCTCACTGTCGGAAAAAATTATGTTACTAAAAACAATCTTCTTTCCACGGCTAATGTTTTTACTACAAAATCTACCATTAATTATTAAAACGAAAGATATAAATAGATATAACAGGATATGTGCGAAATTTATTTGGGGGGAGAAAAGACATGGTATGTCAATAGAGAAACTCACACAACTGAAAAAATTGGGGGGACTTTCATTACCTAATCTACAATATTATAACTGGGTGACCTTGGTTAAGTTCGGGGTTGATTGGCTAACAGAAGCAAATTATGTCACGTATTTTGAGATAGAATCAGAATTAATAAAACCATTCAATTTAAAATCTATATTATATCATCCATACAATAAACTACCTAGCAATATTAGTAAGCTGAGTACCTTCACAAATATAATTCAAGCATGGCAGAAGTACTTAAAGGTAATGGGCTATACATATCAAGTATCGCAAAATTTACCCATTATAGGGTCAGTGGATTTTGCCCCAAGTATAGAAAATAAAGTATTTAATAGATGGAAAGAGAGTGGATTAATATATATGATACAAATCAAACAAACAGGAACGAGAACAATATATACTTTTCAAGAATTATCACAAATATTTAAGCTTCCAGCAAAGGATTTCTTTGAATACTTACAACTTCGCCATTATATGTTTCAAATAATATCTTTATATGGTGAAGATTGGAAGAAACCAGAAATAGACGCAGGGATTAAATTATACAAAGCAGGTATGCGAGCCATATCATATTGGTATAATTCTTTATTAAGTCGAGTGGGAGCAAAGCATATTAATAAACTACGAGAGAACCTAATTAAATATTTTCCAAACATTCAAGTTAAAGATCTGCAAGATAGTATAGTGGCAGCAGAAAAAGCGACCCCAGTAATTAGCTGGAGAGAAACACAAGTCAAAGTAATTAATAATTTTTATTTGACACCACATAGAATGAGAAAATGGACAAAAGGGAAACAGCAGGGCTACTGTTTTAAATGTAATAAAGAAGGCGCCGACTTATATCACTGCTTATGGTCATGCCCAAAGATTAGGCAATATTGGTTTAAGATACATTTTTGGGTTAATAAATTCCTTCAAGATAATTTTCAGATGTCGGCATATCATAGTTTTTTCTTATTAAGTAATAGAGTAGACAAAGGAGAACAATGTCTGATAAATACAGTAATCTTAGCAGCTCGGGTCTTAATATTTAAAAAATGGAAATCACCAAAGGCTCCTAAGGTCCCGGAACTTGACAACATAATTAAACAACAAATGTTTACGGAAAGGCATGACTTAAAACCAGATTCAGCAAAACAATTTAGGTGCTTTTTTGCTAAATGGAAAAGGGTAATCTTATCATGGCCCCGTTCAACACAAGCACTGTTTATTACCCCATTAATAAATGCATTACCCTTTATTACGCTAATAGTAGAAGAGTCCCTTCCACGGTATTGGTTAGACATGTAGATAAGAGAAAGAATATTATGTTTAAGATAGGAAAATGGGCCAATGACAATAATTGGACAGAAGGTAAAAACAAGGTAGTAAAGATAAATAACTTATTTTTTTTTTCCTATTTTTTTTTCTTTTCTTTTTTTCTTTTCCAATTGATAAAACAAGTAAGTTAGGACTGGGAGAGAAGGAGGAACATAGGTCTTTATAAAGCATATTAGACAGAGAGAGAAGAATGGATACTCTAGATGTGTTAGTCTTGCTTACATAGTAGAAGAAAAGGCAGTATGACTTAACAGCGTTATATTGGTTTTATTCGTGCTTTTTCTTCCTGCATGTTTTGTTTTTCTATCATAATATTAAAGGTAAAAAAAGTAAAAAAAAAACAAAACATTTAAGTCTGAGTTTAGAGATGGGGTGAAGGTTAAGGTTACAACTAGGGTTACATTTATGGCTATGGTTAGGGCTATGGTGTGGTTCGGGTAAAGATTAGGGTTAAAGTTAAAGTTAGGGTTTAGGGCAGGGTAGGGCTAAGGTTAGGATAAGGGTTAACCACAGGCAGCCTCAGAAAAACACTCTGTAAAGATGCAGAAATCAAAGATAGTTTATATTTTATAACCATACAGAACAATATCATGGTTTCACATTTAAAATCATCCTCCTATCCTATGAGAACATTCAATAATTCTGATATTTTAAATAAATTACTTTTTATTTACCTTTCTTAACCCTTTGAGATTGCAATAGTCTGAAGTAGCAGTCTGTGATGGGATTTACAGACATTGATGACAAAAGAATCTTAGCAGTTTCATTTGAGTTTATTTAAAGAATTGTCTGTGGCAACTAGTGAAATAATTAGAGAACAATTTGATTATCTCTTTACTTCCCTTGTTGCTGGGGTGTGCCTGTATTATTATGGAAATAATATGGTGGACCAATATTTATAAATAAACCCAAAAATTTTCTATCATGATTCAGACAGAGCATACAATTTTAAACAACTTTCCAATTAACTTCTATTATCAAATTTGCTTTGGCCTCTTGGTATCCATTGTTGAAAGGAACATCTAGTTAGATTCAGGATCTAGGAGCTAGCTGCTGATTGGTGGCTGCCCATATATACCTCTTATCATTGGCTTACCAATGTGTTGAGCTACCTCCCAGTAGTGCATCGCTGCTCCTTCAATAAAGGATACCAAGAGAATGAAGCAAATTTTGATAATAGAAGTAAATTGAAAAGTTGTTTAAAATTGTATGCTCTGTCTAAATCATGAAAGAAAAAAATTGGGTTTAATATCCCTTAAATATGTATTTATAAGCAATTAAAAGGGACACACCATTTTCCTTTCATGATTTAGAAAACGCTTTACAATTTGCTTTTATTGTCAAATTTACTTAATTATTTTGGCATCCTATGTTGAAAATCAGGCAGGTAGGTTAAGGATCATACACGCATGTGGCACACTATATGGCAGTTGTTTTGTTTGCATACTTTCAGCAATATCATTCATTGGCAAGAGTACTAGATGGCAGCAGTGTTTGCTGACATGTGCTGCTCCAGACACGCTCCCTACTGAGGTGTTCTCTTCAACAAAGAATATCATGAGAATAAAGAAAACTTGATTGATAATAACAGTAAAATGGAAACAACTGTTTCCTCTATCTGATTTACCAAAGGGAAAAAAAATTGGTTGCATATCCCTTTAAGCAGTGCTTTGTAAAAAATCTTTTGTACAAAATGAATATTTTAAAACAATTAAAGGGATGTTAAACAGTCTGTTTCATTGTTGTAATAAAAAAGCACTAAGCAGTTGCTTGTACTTAATAGAAATCATTGCAAACACTCAGCTAGATTACGAGTTGTGCGTTATGAGTGAAAAAGCATCGTTATGGCTCTTTTTCACTACCGCTGGTATTACAGGTGTTGTAGGTATAGCTGTACCGCACACCTTTTTGTCCGTCACGCAACGTCAGTATCGCACTTTTTAAAAAGGGACTTTTTCAATGGGACTTCCACAGCGCCGGTATTACGAGTTTTGCCTGGGAGGCCAAAAAGTGAGCAGTACAGCCTATAACTACAAGATCTGTACCGCCATCTAAAGTCAGTAGTTATGAGATTTACGTTACAAAGCTGTAGCATAAAACTCATAACTAAAGTGTTAAAAAGTACACTAACACCCATTGCATCAGCCAATAGGATTTTTTACCCTTTAATTCCTATTGGCTGATAGAATTCTATCAGCCAATCTGAATTCAAGGGACGCCATCTTGGATGATGTCCCTTAAAGGGAACCTTCAGTGTACGGCTGGGACCGTATGAAGAGGATGCTCCGCCCCGGATGTCTTGAAGATGGACCCGCTCAGCGCCGGATGGATGAAGATAAAAGATGCCGGCTTCGTTGAGGACTTCTTGCCGCTTGGATGAAGACTTCTCCCGGCTTCGTTGAGGACTTCTTGCCGCTTGGATGAAGACTTCACGGGCTGGATGAGGATGGATGTCCGGTCTTCAAAAACTGTAAGTGGATCTTCGGGGGTTAATGTTAGGTTTTATTAAGGATTTATTGGGTGGGTTTTATTTTTAGCTTAGGGTTTGGGCAATGTAAAAGAGCTAAATGCCCTTTAAAGGGCAATGCACATACAAATGCCCTTTTCAGGGCAATGGGGAGCTTAGGTTTTTTAGATAGGATTTTATTTGGGGGGATTGGTTGTGTGGGTGGTGGGTTTTACTGTTGGGGGTTTTTTGTATTTTTTTTTTACAGGTAAAAGAGCTGATTTCTTTGGGGCAATGCCCCGCAAAAGGCCCTTTTAAGGGCTATTGGCAGTTTAGTGTAGGTTAGGTTTTTTTTTATTTTGGGGGGGATTTTTTATTTTGATAGGGCTATTAGATTAGGAGTAATTTGTTTTTATTTTTGATAATTTCTTTTTTTATTTTGTGTAATTTAGTGTTTATTATTTTTTGTAATTTAGATAAATGTATTTTTTTAGTTAGTTAGTGTGAGGCAGGTTAGGTTTTATTTTACAGGTAAATTTGTATTTATTTTAACTAGGTAGCTAGTGAATAGTTAATAACTATTTACTAACTAGTCTACCTAGTCTACCTAGTTAAAATAAATACAAACTTAGCTGTGAAATAAAAATAAAACCTAAGCTAGCTACAATGTAACTATTAGTTATATTGTAGCTAGCTTAGGGTTTATTTTACAGGTAAGTATTTAGTTTTAAATAGGAATTATTTAGTTATTAATAGTAAGTTTTATTTAGAATTATTTTATTTATGTTAAAGTTAGGGGTGTTAGGGTTAGGGTTATGATAGGGTTAGATTTAGGGTTAGGGTTAGGGGTTAATATATTTATTTAGTGTTAGTGATGTGGGAGGCCAGAGGTTTAGGGGTTAATAACATTAGTATAGTGACGGTGGCGACATCAGGGGCGGTAGATTAGGGTTTAATAAATGTAATGTAGGTGGCGGCGACGTTGGGGCGCGGCAGATTAGGGGTTAATAAGTGTAAGTAGGTGGCTGCGACATTGGGGGTGGCAGATTAGGGATTAATAAGTATAATGTAGGTGTCGGCGATGTTGGGGGCGGCAGATTAGGGGTGTTTAGACATTTTCTTTCCCCATAGACATCAATGGGGCTGCGTTACGGAGCTTTACGCTTCGTGTTTGCAGGTGTTAGGCTTTTTTTTAGCCGGCCCTCCCCATTGTTGTCTATGGGGAAATCGTGCACGAGCACGTCAAAGCAGCTCAAAGCAGCGCTTGTATTTGTGTGCGGTATGGAGCTCAACGCAACCATATCGCCCGCAAATGCTGGGTTTTTAAAAACCTGTAATAGCAGCGCTATTAAAGGTGAGCGTTGACAATAACTTGCAAGTTATTAGCGAGCCACTCATAACGCAAAACTCGTAATCTGGCTGTGTATTATTTATCTATTTAAATAAATTTTACCTTTTATTTATTTGTTACACTACATTTGTGTTTCCTGTCACAGCCCTACAAGGAGGACGCGGCCTTTGCAGGAAGTTTTATCTTAGCCTGATGTCATAAAACTTCTAGGCTAGTGAATACACTAGATAACAGGGCGTCAGATTTGCTCATGCCCAGAACTGGCAGAATAAAAACACAGGGGGCAGGGGCTACACTGAGAATTTCTAAGTGCTAACTTTGCAAGAAAACAAGTAAGTTATTTGTATTTTTTTTTTACAATCTTTTTCTTTTTATGTTTACTTTGAATATGTTTTACCAAAGGAGCACTGCTTAATATCCCTTTAATTCAGCAGAATTTGCATTAGTGTATCTAATCTTCTTTGCTGGAAACATTTATGTACATATATAAAGTAGCTCCTACACTGATTGATCAGTTGATGTGTACAATGTTGCTGGGTCAGACTTATAAATTCTGCAGGATCCACTTCAGTCTCTCTTGGGCAGTGGAAAAGTAAAATTAAATTTCAGAAAAATGAATAAGGAAATTACAATGCTAATTTATTTTATTACACATAAATATACATTTCATGGGCAATATGAGTCCCTTGAATTTGTCAAATAAGGGCTAGATTATGAGTGGAGCGCAATTTATCGCTCTTGCTCGTGCGATAACTCTGCTAGACTTCGGCTTTTGGCACGCATTGGTTAGTGTGCGTATTACAAGTTGTAAGTAATAAGATTTTGATTTTGCGCTTACCCAATGCGCTCAAAAAGCCAAAGTCTGAATATCACGACCGCATTAACGTAGTCCCCCCCATAAACTTCAATGGAATGCAAGTTTGATCGCATTTGTTTAAGTACTCTATCCCGACATGAAATATGAATATTTCTTATTCCAATGTTCTTCACATAGCAGAATTTGTTTTTTTTAAATACACAGCTTAACACTTAATTAAATATGAATATTGCATACATATGCTTTTACATTTTTTAGCTACTTGCAGGGCAGGCTCAAGATATTGTGTTGCCTGGGTCCAAGAATGCAATGACGCTCCCCCCACCCCGTAGTAACGTTATTAACATATCAACCTACTAGACTGGCCTCTGACCTTACTAAGCCTGCCTACCTGCATGCAACCAATGCTTACACATAAGTGGGAAGGAAGTTAGGGAAGAGATGTACTAGTCTCACCATGAATGTCTCCCCTTGCGGGTTTTGTGCATAATGAGGTTATGCTGCCGAGAGCTTGCGGCTGTCCCCATGGAGCCAGAGGAAAAAAGCGGTCTGGGTCTGACAGTGATAGAATCAGTCACTGAAGCGCTGCCCCTTGTCAAGTGCTGCCTGAGTCCATTGGACCCACTTGTTCCCATGGTTGAGCCGGCCCTGGCTACTTGACTGCAAAGGTCTCCACTGCACTTATATATATGTCTATATATGTATACAAATGTATTTATGTGTTTATATGTCTGTAAATACATATGTACACATATAACAACATGCACACATGTACGCACATATGCATGTATCTCTGTTAAAGCTCTTTGCAGTCCTTTTTTTCTATTACCTGAGACCTTATAACTTTTTATTGCATTTTTTCATTTCAAAATATTTTTATTAGGTAGTGTTATTATGAGTGTAACTGTACTTTAAAATTTATTTTTGATTTTGTTTTGTGCAACTTTTTAGTCGAGCGTAACAGAGTTCTGAAGTTGCGATATCCCGAGACACATTAAATTCAATTGCGCTCGAGTGAGTGCGTTTAATTTCAACTTGTAATACGTGTGCTACTTCCGCCGAGTGCAAAGACCCACAATAAACTCCTTTTTGCTTGTGCGTAACAGTTAGTACTCCACTCGTAATGTAGCCCAATGTGTTTTAGATTGTTTATATTGTAACATTGCATATTTGTTTAATGATTCAATTTGCTATATATTGTTTTTAATTAGATAAATTATTTATCATTATTAAGAGCAGAGGCTAGTAGTTTTGTTCATTATTCAAATAATATGTTAATGAACAGAAGCTTGAAAATTAATTTACTATTAATTATTATTTATTATTTCAGCTTAATGGCATAATAAAATTACCCATCACTGTTCTCATATATTTTATACTTCCATTATGTTTAACTAGCTGAGTTTTATATAAATATGAATGAAATAATATAAATAAATATTACATATAGAGATGACACTATTGGCAATTATTTCTTTTTTATCCACAGGTATTTTTAAATGTATGTGTGCTGGGATAAAAATGTTGTGATGGTGCACTTGTTAGAGGAAACATAGGTGTAAGATAAATAAATCTGCTTTTACCTATAGAACAATAACGTATTTCTTGGAAGGTTGCATTTATTTGGATAAGCTTAAGAACCTTTATTGCTTTGCCTGAGTTGAAAGTCTTGTTAATCCTTGGTAAAGAAGACTTTTTGAAGCAGAACAGGCCTAAGACCTTCTCCCTTGCTGGAGGCTCAGAAATAGATGTTCCTTTAAAAGCCAGTAATTGAATCATAGTACAAGTAATCTCCTGCCAAAGGCAATGCCAATGGGAACAAGAATGCAGGATTTGGTCCCATCTGTACTTAGATAATTGTCTCCAAAGCTCACAGTTAGATGATAAGGAGTGGATCTACTTTTGATGTCATTTTATTTATGATGACCTCTGTGTCAAGAGCTTTCCAGTCTAAAACCAAAATGGAACCTTTGAAGGAAAAATATTGTGCTAAATTATTATTATCCAGTACAGGGACAAATACCCAAATCCGGAATTCCAAAATCCAAACATTCTGAAATCCAAAGTTTTAAAATAATATTTTTTTTTTAAATAAAATTATAAAAAATTACTATGTTCCCTCCATGTAAGTGACTATCTTGTCTGCCCATGTATTTGGTTTGTTTGTTTTTTGTGCTCTAAAATAATATTTAAAACAACAAATATTACCTTTCTCATTACAGTGCTGTACTTCCTTTCTGAGGTACTAGGTATACAAATGATATAAAACTATCTTTAGGTTACATGTATAAGCTGTATAATGACCTGTACATATTGCCTAAATGACATAAGATATTGTTGTTTACACTTGGTCCCATCACCTCTCCAAACTGTACAGATGCAAATATTCCAAAATACAAACTATTTCAAAAATCCAAAACCATTTCTGGTCCCAAGCGTATTATTATTATCCTTAAATATATACAGTATTTGTAAACAAAGAAAGAAAGGTATTTGTAAACTCTGTGCTTAAAATAACAGTAATTACACTTTGTAATTAACAAGACATTTCTGTCATGTTGCTATAGAAAACGAAACGTTGCTCCTTAAATAAAGGTTAAGTATTGTACTATGGAGTGCTGCCTCAACTTTTGTTTTTGCATGACTTTTGTGGATCTGTGAGGGGTAGATCCTTGAGGATCTTTCACCTTGCAACATGCTACATGTGATGGGAAACCTCAATATTGCCTGTGTGCTGATCATGCTGCTTGGAGCTATAGAATAAGATATCAGCCAAGGGAGTACTTATAGATAACAAGCTAAAGATAGGTGCACAATGCAGGGCAGCGGCTTCTTAGGCTAATAAGATACTAGCATGTACTAAAAGAGGCATCGATGAAAGGGATAAAAGCATAATTCTGTTACTATATAAATCCCTGCTAAGACCTCTCCTTGAGTATGGAGTGCAGTTCTGTGGCTTATTGGCAGCAGAAAAATTCTGTACAATATGGGGACTTCCTGAAATACAGCTTAGATTTTTAGTAGAAGGAATAAGAACATAACTACCTTAGATTTGAAAGTCAATTCTATTGACAAATACAAGGAATGGCCATGGGGACTGCTATGGCCCCATCTTAGGCAAATATTTATATGGCCTTTTTTGAAAAACGAATGATTTGGAATAATAACCCTTTCCTAGAGAATATAGTTCAATACTTTTGTTACATAGACAATATTATTATAATATGAAAGGGCAAAGACCAAACAACTAGGGACCTTAATTAATTAACCAAAAGGCAGCAAAGAAGGGAACATGATAATTCAGCAAAAATTAATTACAATGTATTATGAGGGAGCTAGTTTTATTAAGAAAGCCCTGAATAAACATTGAGATATCCTCAAAACTGATCCAGTGCTTACAGATCAATTGGAATCGGTACAACAAGTGATATTCAAGAAAAAGAAAAATCTGAAGAATATTTTAGCTCCATCTAAACTTAAACCTGTAAATGCTTAAAATGTAGCCAAGGGAACTCTGTTGGGGTGGGTTTCATTAAAGCCTATAAATGTGGGAAGGTCAATTGTTGCATGTGTGATCATCATATCTATACAGATATGTGGTTTATAATTGGGATCAATCCAAAAATGTTTACATCAACCATAGAGGTACTTGCAATACTATGTTTGCAGTATATCTATTAATTTGTAAATGTAAAAAATATGTTGGTAGAACCAAATGAAAAGTTAAATAATGTTTTTATGAACATCTCTGAATTTTTTTTAGCTAACCATGTAAAAGATCCTTGTGACCTTAAGATTTGCATCCTAAAAGTTATACCTAGTGGGGATAACCCATATCAAACATTGATAGAACTGAGAAGGAAGGAGACTAGGTGGATCCATAAATTAGGTACTTTGGCCCCTAGGGGCCTAAATATAGATCTTGATTTACAGGCTTTTATGATTTAGGATTCCCTAATTGGTATCTATTGTATGTTCTTTTCTTTATTTTATCAATATAGTTATACATTTATGGCACCTTAAATATTAGCAACTATAGGGGAATAATGTGTACTATTTGGTTTAACCATAAGTGGTTAAGTTTATTATGTTATCTGTATGATTTTAAAAGTAATATACTCTATTGTGTTTTGGAAATATGTAATTTGTGATAATATGATATTATTATCATTAGCTCGACACCGACTATTTGTTATATTTGTTATTGTTATTTTTAATTCTATTTTATGTTTACATATGGTTCATTGGTAATCAATAAATAACGACTTTATAACTGTGGGGTCTGCTAATGTAATATTCTAATGTATATCACCAGTTTTACATTGATGGAAAATATTTCAAACGGTCCCTGTAACACTCCTCTACTCCTTTAACTGTATTTATGATTGCTGGTAATGCTGCGGAAAGGAGGAGGGGTTACCGTATAACGGAGGAGAAAAGGGCGGAGAGTTCCCTTGAAAGAGGGACCGTAGATCATCATTCTTAGAAAAACAGACAAATCCTTAAAGTCTGCAGAAAGATAGACGAAACGCGAAGGATATGGAGTACTTGACTATGGTATTTCCTCACTAATAAGAAGTTCGGGGAGAACAACTTACGAGTACCGCCAAGTTGAGGAGCTGAGAGAGAAGTGGCTTCAGCGTATCCTGCAGTGAATTTTGTAAATGTGAGGATGGTTAATTTGAGCCAGTGTTGATAAGCTTGGTTGTAATTTGTTTGTGTAAGTGCAATTAGTCACTTGCTTTTTAATAAATTACTTATATTTTACTTTGAATCCGGTTACACTTGTTCTTCTGCTTTATTTCACAGATTGGTTTTGACTAGTGATAGATAGTTGAAACATTGGGTGAACCAATAACATGAGGCATATATGTGCAGCCACTAATCAGCAGTTCTTGAGCCTACCTAGGTATCCTATTTAATAAACAACGAAACAAATTAGATAATAGAAGTTGTTTAAAATCACAAGCTCTATCTGAATCATGAAAGAAAAAATTAAGTTTTGTGTCCCTGTAAATCCTGGACACAAAAAAGATATTTTTTTAAAGAGATGAATTTGCTTTGTGAGTTAGGCAGCTGTTTAACGGTGCATAAAAGGGGTACCTTGCATTCACTATTCAGTGTACGGCTGTAGACCGCATGAAGATCTTAAGTGGAACACCAACGTCGCTGCAGCCATCACTGCTGTCACCGGGATGAAGTTAGAAGATGGACCACCGCCGGCATGAAGATGGCAGAAGATGGACCCACTATGAAGATGGAGCGCTGTTCATCATCGTCGGTCAGTACAAACTTTGGGGTTAGACTAGGTTTTTTGTTTTTTGGGGGGCGGAGTTTAGATTATTTTTTATTTGGGCAGCAAAAGAGCTAAATGTCCATCCAAATGCTCTTTTCTGGCAATGGGTGGTTTAGGATTTTTTTTTTATTTTGGTGGGTTGGGGGGTGGGAGGTTGTAATATTAGGGGTTAGTGTTTATTTTTAAACAAAAGAGCTGATAGATTTAGGGCAATGCCCTACAAAATTCCCTTTTAAGGCCTATTGGTAGTTTTTTTTAGAATACGTTTTTATTTTGGGGTGTTTTTTTTTTTTTAAAGGGTATTAGAATAGGATTATTTTTTTATTTTTGGTAATTTAATTTTTTTCTTTTTGTAATGGTAGTTTTTTTATTTTTTGTAACGGTAGGGTTTTTTTTTGTAATGGTAGTTTTTTTGTAAGGGTAGGATGTTTTATTTTTTAGTTATGGTAGTTTTTTTTGTAAGGGTAGGATGTTTAATTTTTTAGTTATGGTAGTTTTTTTTGTAAGGGTAGGATGTTTTATTTTTTAGTTATGGTAGTTTTTTTTGTAAGGGTAGGATGTTTTATTTTTTAGTTAATGTAGTTTTTTTTTTATTTTCATTAAAAGTAGTTTATTTTTTAAAAAAAATTAAGATTAGGATTGTATTTAATTTTACAGGTATTTTTTTATTTTATTTTAAGCTAGTTAGATTTTTTTTACTTAATTCAGGGGTATTTTAATTTGGGTTAATTTAGTGGGTATTAGGTTACTGGGTTTAGATGTTAGTTTATAACCTTACGTTGTGGGGAGATGGCGGTTTAGGGATTAATCATTTATTCAGATACTTTGTGATGTGGGGGGATGGGGGTTTAGGGGTTTATAGTTTATTCAGATACCTTGCAATTTGGGGTATGGCGGTTTAGGGGTTAGTAGTATTATTTAGTGTTTGCGATGTAGGGGGATGGCTGTTTAGGAGTTAATAGTTTATTCTAATACTTTGTGATGTGGGAGGATTGTGGTTTAGGGGTTAATAGTATTTTTTATGTTTGCGATATTGGGGATGGCGGTTTAGGGGTTAATAGTTTATTCAGATACTTTGCGATGTGGCAGGAAGTTTATGAGTGTAAGTGTACTTTGTTATATATTTTTGTTGTGTTTTGTGCAACTTTTTATTTTCGGAACCCAGTTTACCACAGCTCTTAGATCTCACTAAGGATTAAAGCGGAAAAGGCTATTGCGCTAGCGCAATCGCTATTCCTCCCGACTTGTATTATCAATGGAAGGAAAATGGCTTGCGAAGTTGCGATTGCGCTAGTGCAAAACTGTTTGCTCCACACTTATAATCTAGCTCTATATGCTTAACAGCCGAAAATCCCCAGCTACATCTCAGTAGTGCATAGCTGCTCATGAGCCTTCAAAGATTCAACAAAGAACAACAAAAGAACAAAGTCAATTTGATAACAAAAGTAAATGGAAAGACTTTTCTGTCTGAATGTCTAATCCATTAAAATTTAAGTATGACATTCATGTCTCTTTACTTATGTGTAGTACTTTATTACTGATTTTGCACCCTTTTCCTGTAATTTAATCCTGAAAATTAAAGGGACAGTCTACTCCAGAATTTTCATTGTTTAAAAGATAGATAATCCCTTTAATACCCATTCCCGAGTTTTGCATAACCAACACGGTTATATTAATACACTTTTTTACCTCTGTGATTACCTTGTATCTAAGCCTCAGCAGACTGCCCCCTTTTTCAGTTCTTTTGACAGACTTGCATTTTATCCAATCAGTGCTGACTCCTAGGTAACTCCACGGAGTGAGCACAATGTTATCTATATGGTACACATGAACTAGCACTGTCTAGCTGTAAAAAAACTGTAAAATGCACTGAGATGAGAGACAGCCTTCAAGGACTTAGAAATTAGCATATGAGCCTACCTAGGTTTAGCATTCACCAAAGAATGCCAAGAGAAAAAAGCAAAATTGATGATAAAAGTAAATTGGAAAATTGCATGCCCTATCTGAATCATGAAAGTTCAATTTTGACTAGACTGTCCCTTTAAGAGCTTTCCAGTTCTGCCTAACCATGTACTATATATATATATATATATATATATATATATATATATATATATATATATATATATATATACACACAGTATATATATATATGTCCTTAAAGGGACAGTCTAGTCCAAAATAAACTTTCATGATTCAAATAGGGCATATAATTTTAAACAACATTAAAATTTACTTTTATCACCAATTTTGCTTTGTACTCTTGGTATTCTTAGTTGAAAGTTAACCTAGGTAGGTTAAAATGCTAATTACTAAGCCCTTGAAGGCCACCTCTTATCTGAATGCATTTTGTCAGTTGTTCACCACTAGAGGGCATTATTTCATGTGTGTCATATAGATAACATTTTGCTCATGCACGTGGAGTTACCTAGGAGTCAGCACTGATTGGCTAAAATGCAAGTCTTTTTTAAAAGAACTGAAATAAGGGGGCAGTCTGCAGAGGCTTAAACACAAGGTAATTACAGAGTTAAAAAGTGTATTATAACTGTGTTGGTTACGCAAAACTGGTGAATGAGAAATAAAGGGATTATCTATCTTTTAAAACAATAAAAATGCTGGTGCAGACTTTCCCTTAAACAGGCTTCAGCAACAAAATAACAGTTGATATTGATTTCTACTCTAGTAACAACTCCTGATTGGCTCCTCCAAATAAAGCAAATAATGGGAGGAGTTTGGCTATGGAAAATCAGTTGCAGGTCTTCATTCAATTCATTGAAAACATTTTCCAACTCATCTAGCGCATACTAATGTTCTGCATTGCTGAGGGGAAAAAGTTGCAATTTCAAGGTGTTCACTGCCCCTTTAATGTCCAAAGAATCTTAGTTGTTTCAAATGGAGACAATTTAAGGAATTGGCTGTAGCCACTAGTACAATAATTAGAGGCCTTTGATATGCCAATTTGGATGATCTTTTTCACTTCCCTTGTTGCTGGGGTGTGTCAGTAAAGGGATTAGCCGGCAGACACTTCCTGTCACACTGAAGAATTGTCTTGTTCTTTGTTCTCTGTCCAGAAAATAGAGAAGGAAAATGATGGAAGTTGCTGAAGGATTTCACTCCTCATAAGTCGGTTCCTGGTCTAGTGCAGCTCACTGCAGGATTCGCTCGCCCCTAATCCTTTCTGTTGTAATGTTTTGTTATAAAACGGTGTCCTATACATCTAATCCTATTAAGGACACTTCTTTTCTCTTATAGCACCTGTTTTGTAGTTTATAATCCCATTAGGATCACCCCACAAATAAACTAAATATAGATCTTTGAGCCAATACATGTCTAATCTTATCAGTCATATATGCAACTTGTGTAACTTTTTTTCAATTCCAATAAAGATTGTTGTTCTAGTCTTCAATTTGAAACTAGAAATGGAGAGTCATTTAATCCCTCCGTGTTATAAATAAAAATATAGATTTCTGACTGCAGATAAGACCCAAAAGGCCCACTGAGCATCACTATAGTTTTTAAGCTTGAAGGGGCAGTCAATGTTAGATAATCTCTTTTTCTATTACTAATTCTAGATAACTATGTGTTTAAAATGACCCTAAATACTTCTTTTTTTTGTGTAAAATTGTGCTTTTCCAACCCCCCTAAAAAGGTAAAAAAAATCTGTAACCTTAAAGGATCATTAAAGGGACAGTCTACACCAGAATTGTTATTGTTTTAAAAGATTGATAATCCCTTTAATACCCATTCCCCAGTTTTGCATAACCAACACTGTTATATTAATATACGTTTTACCGCTGTGATTACCTTGTATCTAAGCCTCTTCTGACAGCCCCCTGACCACATGGCTATTTATTTATTATCTATTGACTTGCATTTTATTTTAGCCAATTTGTGCTGTGTTGTGCTGACTCTTAAATAAGTCCCCGGGCATGAGCACAATGTTATCTATATAGCCCACATAAACTAGCAGTCTCCTTTTATGAAAAGCTAATAAAAAAGCATGTGATGAGAGGCTATATTTAGTGGCTTAGAAACAGACAGACATTTAAAGGTTTAAATGTAATACAGTATATTAATATAACAATGTTGGTTGTGGAAAGCTGGCGAATGGGTAGTGAAGGCTTTAGCTATCTTTTTAAGCAATAACAATTTTAGTGTTGACTGACCCTTTAAATACAGTAGAATTGCATATTCTACAAATGCATAACAAACAGACAAAACAATAGCACTTACTCTGAATTTTAAATGAGCAGTAATTTTTTTTGTGACAAATTTCAAAATGTACTTTAATTTGCAGACCAAGTGGCAGCCACCATCCAATCACAGTGTTTATATTATGAGTGCCTGAGTATGCTCAGTAGAAGTTGGTGCCTCAGCATATAAAAAGACTGTGCATAATTTGACCATAGAAGTAAATTGCAAAGTATTTTACATTTACTTTCCACAGAAAAACTACTTTTGTTTTAAGCGCTTACTCAAATATGTGAGACTTAAAGTGCTTCTCTAAAACACTGCATGGAAATGTAATTTAATGAAAAATTACCACCTTACACAGAAGCCCCTCATTTCTGTGCAACGATGTGAATTCTAAGTGCAAATTAGAAGTTACCCGAATGAATCAGTTATGCTGCAGCATATCTGTAAAAAATTTGATTAGAAAATATCACATGAACTTCTCTATGTAAAAAAGGATGTGACTTTAATTATCCAATCAGATTGCTTGTCCCGGGACATGTAGTGGCGTGTGTATCTGGCACAGTCACTTTCAGCTAGATTACGAGTTCGGCGTTAGCCTTAAAAAGCAGCGTTAAGGGGTCCTAACGCTGCTTTTTAACGCCCACTGGTATTACAAGTCTGGCAGGTACAGGTGTACCGCTCACTTTTCTTCCGCAACTTTTGCATACCGCAAATCCCCTTACGTCAATTGCGTATCCTATCTTTTTAATGGGATTTTCCTAACGCTGGTATTACAAGTCTTGGAAGAAGTGAGCGGTACAGCCTCTACCTCCAAGCTCTTAACTAAAGTGCTAAAAAGTACACTAACACCCATAAACTACCTATTAACCCCTAAACCGAGCCCCCCCCCCACATCTCAAACACTATAATAAAATTATTTAACCCTTAATCTGCCGACCGGACATCGCAGCCACCTACATTATACCTATGAACCCCTAATCTGCTGCCCCTAACATCGCCGACACCTACATTATATTTATTAACCCCTAATCTGCCGCCCCCAATGTCGCCGTCACCTACCTACACTTATTAACCCCTAATCTGCCGACCGGACATCGCCGCCACTATAATAAATGTATTAACCCCTAAACCGCCGCACTCCCGGCTCGCAAACACTAGAATTTTTTTTATTAACCCCTAATCTGCCCCCCCCCCCAATGTCGCCGACACCTACCTACAATTATTAACCCCTAATCTGCCGACCCCAACTTCACCACTACTATAATAAATGTATTAACCCCTAAACCTAAGTCTAACCCTAACACCCCCCTAACTTAAATCTATTTTTAATAAATCTAAATAAAATTACTATAATTAAATAAATTATTCCTATTTAAAACTAAATACTTACCTGTAAAATAAACCCTGCTATAGCTACAATATAACTAATAGTTACATTGTAGCTATTTTAGGATTTATTTTTATTTTACAGGCAACTTTATATTTATTTTAACTAGGCACAATAGTTATTAAATAGTTATTAACTATTTAATAAATACCTAGATAAAATAAATACAAATATACCTGTAAAATAAACCCTAACCTAAGTTACAATTACACCTAACACTACTCTATAATTAAATGAATTACCTAAACTACCTACAATTAAATACAATTAAATTAAATAAACTAAATTATGAAAAGAACTAACACTAAATTACAGAAAAAAAAATTACAATATTTTAAACTAATTACACCTAATCTAATCCCCCTAATAAAATAAAAAAGCCCCCCAAAATAATAAAATTCCCTACCCTATACTAAATTACAAATAGCCCTTAAAAGGGCCTTTTGCGGGGCATTGCCCCTAAGTAATCAGCTCTTTTACTAGCCCTTAAAAGGGCTTTTTGCGGGGCATTGCCCCAACGTAATCAGCTCTTTTACCTGTAAAAAAAAGAAATACAATACACCCCCAACATTAAAATCCACCACCCACATAGGATTCTATCAGCCAATCGAAATTAAGGTAGGAAAAATCCGATTGGCTGATTCAATCAGCCAAATGGATTGACCTCACATTCTATTGGCTGTTCCGATCAGCCAAAAGAATGCAAGGACAATCCGATTGGCTGATTGGATCAGCCAATCTGATTTTTCCTACCTTAATTCTGATTGCCTGATAGAATCCTATTAGCCAATCGGAATTCGAGGGACGCCATCTTGGATGACGTCATTTAAAGGAACCGTCATTCGTCGTCTAGTCGTCGGGCAAGGAGGATGTTCCGCGTCTGAGGTCTTCAAGATGGTGCCGCTCCGGAAGGATGAAGAAAGAAGGTGCCGCTTGGATGAAGATTTCTTCCGGTCTGGATGTCCTCTTCTGTACTTTAATTTGCAGACCCTCTGTATCAAGTGGCAGCCACCAGCCAATCACAGCGTTTATATTATGAGTGCCTGAGTATGCTCAGTAGAAGTTGGTGCCTCAGCATATAAAAAGACTGTGCATTATTTGACCATAGAAGTAAATTGCAAAGTATTTTACATTTACATTGCACAGCAAAACTACTTCTGTTTTAAGCGTTTACTCAAATCACATGAACTTCTCTATGTAAAAAAGGATGTGACTTTAATTATCCTATCAGAATGCAGACAGACAGATAGATAATAGATAGATAGATAATATCTATCTATCTATCTATCTATTATCAATCTGTCTGTCTGCATTCTGATTGGATCTATTAGATATATACAGGGAGTGCCGAATTATTAGGCAAATGAGTATTTTGACCACATCATCCTCTTTATGCATGTTGTCTTACTCCAAGCTGTATAGGCTTGAAAGCCTACTACCAATTAAGCATATTAGGTGATGTGCATCTCTGTATTGAGAAGGGGTGTGGTCTAATGACATCAACACCCTATATCAGGTGTGCATAATTATTAGGCAACTTCCTTTCCTTTGGCAAAATGGGTCAAAAGAAGGACTTGACAGGCTCAGAAAAGTAAAAAATAGTGAGATATCTTGCAGAGGGATGCAGCACTCTTAAAATTGCAAAGCTTCTGAAGCGTGATCATCGAACAATCAAGCGTTTCATTCAAAATAGTCAACAGGGTCGCAAGAAGCGTGTGGAAAAACCAAGGCGCAAAATAACTGCCCATGAACTGAGAAAAGTCAAGCGTGCAGCTGCCAAGATGCCACTTGCCACCAGTTTGGCCATATTTCAGAGCTGCAACATCACTGGAGTGCCCAAAAGCACAAGGTGTGCAATACTCAGAGACATGGCCAAGGTAAGAAAGGCTGAAAGACGACCACCACTGAACAAGACACACAAGCTGAAACGTCAAGACTGGGCCAAGAAATATCTCAAGACTGATTTTTCTAAGGTTTTATGGACTGATGAAATGAGAGTGAGTCTTGATGGGCCAGATGGATGGGCCCGTGGCTGGATTGGTAAAGGGCAGAGAGCTCCAGTCCGACTCAGACGCCAGCAAGGTGGAGGTGGAGTACTGGTTTGGGCTGGTATCATCAAAGATGAGCTTGTGGGGCCTTTTCGGGTTGAGGATGGAGTCAAGCTCAACTCCCAGTCCTACTGCCAGTTTCTGGAAGACACCTTCTTCAAGCAGTGGTACAGGAAGAAGTCTGCATCCTTCAAGAAAAACATGATTTTCCTGCAGGACAATGCTCCATCACACGCGTCCAAGTACTCCACAGCGTGGCTGGCAAGAAAGGGTATAAAAGAAGAAAATCTAATGACATGGCCTCCTTGTTCACCTGATCTGAACCCCATTAAGAACCTGTGGTCCATCATCAAATGTGAGATTTACAAGGAGGGAAAACAGTACACCTCTCTGAACAGTGTCTGGGAGGCTGTGGTTGCTTCTGCACGCAATGTTGATGGTGATCAGATCAAAACACTGACAGAATCCATGGATGGCAGGCTTTTGAGTGTCCTTGCAAAGAAAGGTGGCTATATTGGTCACTGATTTGTTTTTGTTTTGTTTTTGAATGTCAGAAATGTATATTTGTGAATGTTGAGATGTTATATTGGTTTCACTTGTAAAAATAAATAATTGAAATGGGTATATATTTGTTTTTTGTTAAGTTGCCTAATAATTATGCACAGTAATAGTCACCTGCACACACAGATATCCCCCTAAAATAGCTATAACTAAAAACAAACTAAAACTACTTCCAAAACTATTCAGCTTTGATATTAATGAGTTTTTTGGGTTCATTGAGAACATGGTTGTTGTTCAATAATAAAATTAATCCTCAAAAATACAACTTGCCTAATAATTCTGCACTCCCTGTAGATGACATGGCAGATAGATGGATAGATGATAGATAGATAGATAGATAGATAGACATATAGACGGATAAGATAGATAGATAGATAGATAGATAGATAGATAGATAGATAGATAGACAGACAGACAGATAGACATATAGACAAACAGATAGATAGATAGATAGATAGATAGATGATAGATAGATATAGACAGACAGTCAGACAAACAGATAGATAGATGATAGACAGAAATAGATAGATAGACAGACAGACATATAGACTGATATAGATAGACAGACAAACATATAGATAGATAGATAGATAGATAGATAGATAGACATATAGACAGATATAGATCGACAGACAGACAAACAGATAGATAGATAGATAGATAGATAGATATAGGTAGATAGACAGACAGATATAGATAGATAAATAGATAGACAGACAGATAAAGGTAGATAGACAGATAGATAGACATACATAGATAGACAAAGATGATAGATAGATAGATAGATAGATAGATAGATAGATAGACATACATAGATAGACATAGATAGCTAGATCGGTAGATAGATAGACAGACAGATTAAGGTAGATAGACAGATAGACAGATATAGGTAGAGATAGACAGATATAATAGACAGACAGATAGATAGATAGATAGATAGATAGATAGATAGATAGATAGATAGAGACAGACAGATATAGGTAGATAGACAGACAGATAAAGGTAGATAGACAGATATAGATAGATAGATAGATAGATAAATAAATATATAGATAGACAGACACAGATAGACAGACAGACAAAGAGACAAACAAACAGATAGATATAGATAGTCAGACAGAAAGAGATAGCTAGCTAGATAGATAGACATATAGACGGATATAGATAGATAGCTAGATAGATAGATAGGTGATAGATAGATAGATAGATAGATAGATAGAGAGACAGACAGACAGTCAGACAGACAGAGAAACAGACAGACAGACAGACAGACAGACAGATAGATAGATAGATAGATAGATAGATAGATAGATAGATAGATAGATAGATAGATAGACAGAGATAGGCAGACAGACAGATATAGATAGACAGACAGAGATAGAGATAGATAGATAGATAAATAGATAGAGAGATAGATATAGATAGATATAGATAGATATAAATAGACAGACAGATATAGGTAGACAGACAGACAGACAGACAGATATAGATAAAGAGACAGACAGATATAGATAGATAGATAGATAGATAGATAGACAGAGATAAATAGATATATAGATAGATAGATAGACAATAGAGAGGTAGACAGACGGAGATAGATAGATATTCTATGTTTATAGATAGGCAGACAGACAGATATAGATAGACAGACAGAGATAGAGATAGATAGATAAATAGATAGAGAGATAGATATAGATAGATATAGATAGGTATAAATAGACAGACAGATATAGATAGACAGACAGACAGATATAGATAGAGAGACAGACAGATATAGATAGATAGATAGACAGAGATAGATAGATCGATAGATAGATAGACAATAGAGATGTAGACAGATGGAGATAGATAGATATTCTATGTTTATGCAAATGTTCCGAATTTTTTAAATATAGCCCTTTATATTTTCTCACAGTTTCACCTAATATTGTAATTAGTGGATTAGAAGACTGAAAAGAATTGTACCTAAGTAACAGTGAGACAAAAATGTGAAGTGTGAGTGCTTAGAAGAAAAGCTTCCTTTGCAATTTATTAGGACTTGCAGTAAAGCTTTCAGCAGCTTCTCTAAACTGTATGCAGCATTGTGTGTGGTGAATGTCATAATTGTACATAAATGTAGTTACAGTAATGCCATGCTGATAGCTAATGTCTCTAGTAACTCTTTTAGACTTGCAATTGGAGTAATTTAAAGCATATAAAGCCTTGTGAATAGACTCTAAACAATAGGTGGTGTAGGCCATGCATAATAGTTATCCATAGCTTTTTAAAGCCAGAAAAGTGGGGTGTCTGTGCTTGAGGGCTGCATCAGTCTTGTGCATATGTATGTCAGTCTTAAAGGAACATTAAACACTAAATAAATGTTAGATAAAATGATGATTAAAGAAAATATTAGTCTGAGAATAATATGTAGATGTATTTTTTAAAATTTCATTAGCTGTTTAAATATTGACAACATAAGTATAAAGTTTTAGTGTCTATAAAACAATGGGAGCTGCCATTTGTAACTTAGGTTACTTTTTCTGCTGTGGCCAATCAGGGACAGTTATAAATAGGTCACTAGAGTGTGTGGCCAATGGCTGTGTGGAATATAACAGTGTTCTGCACTTCCATTTCTAACAGGAACTAAAAAGCTCTTAATTTCAGAATGGAAATACAGGAAAAGGGGCCAAAATAAATAATGAAAGTATATTGCAGACTTTTTTAATATATACAATTAATCATTTTATATTTCTATCTCAAAGTGTTTAATGTCCCTTTAGGATTAATTTAGCTTTTAAAGGACATAAAAGGACATTAAACCCACATTTTTTTCTTTCATGATTCAGATAGAACATGCAACTTTAAGCAACTTTCTAATTTACTCCTATTATCAATTTTTCTTCGTTCTCTTGGTATCTCTATTTGAAAAAGCAGGAATGTAAGCTTAGGATCCAGCCCATTTTAGGTTCAGCACCTGGGTAGCTCTTGCTGATTGTTGGCTAAACACCAGAAATTGGAACTCACATCCACGACATCTAGAAATGACATATAGGAATCACATTCTTACAATCTTTCTATGCATTTCATACTCACATTTTCATGTTTGCAAGTTACAGTAATTTTATCTTTTTTAAAAAAAAAAAAAAAAAAATTCTCTTGGGAATTGCGTTGTGAATGGAATTTAATCGCTAGTCATTCTGTCTTGTTTCAATAAACAACGATTAGGGTTTTACAGAAAACAGAAGCCCCAAAAATCAGGTTTTGATTAACACTTTAAGTGCTGAATCACCCCTATGCTTTGTTTTGCAGTTTTCAGATGCTGCTCATATTTAGGCCATACTGTAGTTCTAAATATATCTTTTTTTTTAAGGAGGCCCAGCAGATTCCAACTGTACCATTATTTTATGTACAGTATCTCACAAAAGTGAGTACACCCCTCACATTTTTGTAAATATTTTATTATATCTTTTCATGTGACAACACTGAAGAAATGACACTTTGCTACAATGTTAAGTAGTGAGTGTACAGCCTGTATAACAGTGTAAATTTGCTGTCCCCTCAAAATAACTCAACACACAGCCATTAATGTCTAAACTGTTGGCAACAAAAGTGAGTACACCCCTAAGTGGAAATGTCCAAATTGGGACCAAAGCGTCAATATTTTGTGTGGCCACCATTATTTTCCAGCACTGCCTTAACCCTCTTGGGCATGGAGTTCACCAGAACTTCACAGGTTGCCACTGGAGTCCTCTTCCACTCCTCCATGACAACATGACAGAGCTGGTGGGTGTTAGAGACCTTGAGCTCCCCCACCTTCCATTTGAGGATGCCCCACAGATGCTCAATAGGGTTTAGGTCTGGAAACATGCTTGGCCAGTCCATCACCTTTACCCTCAGCTTCTTTAGCAAGGCAGTGGTCATCTTGGAGGTGTGTTTGGGGTCGTTATCATGTTGGAATACTGCCCTGCGGCCCAGTCTCCAAAAGGGAAGGGATCATGCTCTGCTTCAGTATGTCACAGTACATGTTTGCATTCACGGTTCCCACAATGAAATGTAACTCCCCAGTGCCGGCAGCACTCATGCAGGCCCAGACCATGACACTCCCTCTACCATGCTTGACTGTAGGCAAGACACACATGTCTTTGTACTCCTCACCTGGTTACCGCCACACACGCTTGACACCATCTGAACCAAATAAGTTTATCTTTATCTCATCGGACCACAGGACATGGTTCCAGTAATCCATATCCTTAGTCTGCTTGTCTTCAGCAACCTGTTTGCGGGTTTTCTTGTGCATCATCTTTAGAAGAGGCTTCCTTCTGGGATGACAGCCATGCAGACCAATTTGATGCAGTGTGCCCCGATTGGTCTGAGCACTGACAGGCCCACCCCTTCAACCTCTGCAGCAATGCTGGCAGCACTCATACATCTATTCCCCAAAGAAAACCTCTGGATATGACGCCGAGCATGTGCACTGTTCTGAGTGGAACCTGTCCTGTGAAACCACTGTATGGTCTTGCCCACCGTGCTGCAGCTCAGTTTCAGGGTCTTTGCAATCTACTTATAGCTTAGGCCATCTTTATGTAGAGCAACAATTCTTTTTTTCAGATCCTCAGAGAGTTCTTTGCCATGAGGTGCCATGTTGAACTTCCAGTGATCAGTATAAGAGAGTGTGAGAGCGATAACACCAAATTTAACACACCTGCTCCTCACTCACACCTAAGAACTTGTAACACTAATTAGTCACATGACACCAGGGAGGGAAAATGGCTAATTGGTCCCAATTTGGACATTTCCACTTATGGGGTGTACTCACTTTTGTTGTCAACGGTTAAGACATTAATGGCTGTATGTTGAGTTATTTTGAGGGGACAGCAAATTTACACTGTTTGCACTGTTATACAGACAGTACACTTACTACTTTACATTGTAGCAAAGTGTCAATTCTTGAATGTTGTCAAATGAAAAGATATAATAAAATATTTACAAAAATGTGAGGGGTATACTCACTTTTGTGAGATACTGTATATATTATGATGTGTAAAAAGCCTGCATCAAAAATTGTAAATAAAATTTGTTTTTATTTAATTTTTTTAAAACAGTGCATTTGAGATTGAAAAAACATGATATTACCTCTCAAACGGTGTGTCTGGGGGGTTTCTAGGGCTTATAGGGACATTATACACTCAATTTTTCTTTGTATAAATGTTTTGTAGATGATCCATTTATATAGCCCATACAGTAATTTAAAAAAATATATGTATAGTTTTGCTTATTTTTAAATAAAATTGCTCTGATTTTCAGACTCCTAACCAAGACCCAAAGTTTTAGGAGAATACTGACGTATACCTACTCCAGCTTGCTCTTGTTTGTGTAAAGGGTCTTTTTATATGCAGAGGAAGGGGGGAGGTGTCTGTTATTTCCCACTTAAAGTGGGCGTTTTAGCTAGCTTTTCAACAGAGCTAAACTGAGAGCTTCTAATTAAGTTTTTAAATGGTTTCATACTGGATTTTAGATCAATATCTCTGCATATTCTTCTTTATTGTAGTGTCTATTACATGCAGTTATATGAAAATTGGTGTATACTGCCCCTTTAAAGGAGCGAAGATCAAAGGGTTTTGAACATCAGCCCCTCTGTCTAGCTCAATTAAAGGGACATAAAACCCCAATTTGTTTCTTTCAGATAGAGCACAGAATTTTAAACAACTTTCCATATTACTTTTATTATTAATTTTGCTTTATTCTCTTGGTATCCTTTATTAAAGGAGAAACAATGCACTACAGGAAGCTAGCTCAACACAATTGTAAGCCATTGATAAAAGTTATATATGTGCAACCACCAATCAGCAACTAGCTCCAAGCTCCTGAGCCTACTTATGAATGCTTTTCAACATTTTATACCAAGAGAACAAGGCAAATTAGATCATAGAAGTAAATTGAAAAGTTTTTTTAAAATTGTATGATCTATCTGAAACACGAAAGAACATTTTTGGGTTTCATGTCCTTTTAAGCCATCTTGTTTTTTCCTATACTCCCGATTTTCCAGGGCTTGATGATGTGGCATATGTGCGGTGATGTCACCGGCATCCCCAGATGATGCCAGAGTCCTAGACCAGCATGGATGTGGTGTAAGTGTAGGATGTCATAACCTATTTCCTATTGTACCGCTTGGTTAATGCCGCTAAATAATCATATCACGTGAGTCAGTTTTTTTTTTTTACATAATTATAATTAATAATTAAATCACTTTATTCTTTTTTGTATTTCAACCATTGTTAGTACTAAGTTGTAAAAACCCTAATATCTTATTTCCCTTTGCTGGCTGCAGCTGAATTAGTATACTGCTCTAATTCTATAATTATAGCTTATATTGTTAAAGTATCAGCTTTGTTAATGAGTCCACTATCAGAGAAACATGAAACAAGAATGGTGTTCATGGAAAGAGACGATGATGGAAACCATTGCTGTCTTAAAATACATTCAGGCACATCTTAAAGGGACAGTAAAGTAAAAAAAAATCTTTCATGATTTAAATAGGGTATGTCATTTTAAACAACTTTCCAATTTATTTTTATTACCAATTTTGCTTTGTTCACTTGGTTTTCTTAGTTGAAAGCTAAATCTAGGAGGTTCATGTGCTAATTTCTTAGACCTTGAAGACTGCCTCTAATTTGAAAGCATTTTGACAGTTTTTCACCACTAGAGGACGTTAGTTCATGTGTTTCATATAGATAACATTGAGCTCAAGCACGTGAAGCTCCTAGGAGCCAGCACTGATTGGCTAAAACTGCAAGTCTGTCAAAATAACTGAAATAAGGGGGCAGTTTGCAGAGGCATAGATACAAGGTAATCACAGAGGTAAAAAGTATATTATTATATGTGTTTTGGTTATGCTAAATTGGGGAGTGGGTAATAAAGGGATTATCTACCTTTTTAAACAACAAAAATTCTGGTGTTTACTGTCCCTTTAAGTTTGCCAAAGATCACCGGGATGTTCCAGAATATTTCTGGGAAAATGTTCTGTGGGTGGACAAGATAAAAATTAAAGTTTCTTTCACTCGTATTACAAGTTAAAAGTAAAAAGTAGGGGGTGTTAGGTTAGTATACTGTACTTAGTTATTTAAATAGTTATTTGCGTTGTGGGTTTTGCGTTTTAAAGGGTTAATAAGTTAAATAGGTTTATTGCGATGTAGGGGTTTAGCGGTTTAGGGGTTAATAGGGTAAATAGGTTTATTGCGATGTAGGGGTTTTGCGGTTTAGGGGTTAATAGGGTAAATAGGTTTATTGCGATGTAGGGATTTTGCGGTTTAGGGGTTAATAGGGAAAATAGGTTCATTGCGATGTAGGGATTTTGCGGTTTAGGGGTTAATAAGTTAAATAGGTTTATTGCGATGTAGGGGTTTTGCGGTTTAGGGGTTAATAGGGTAAATAGGTTTATTGCGATGTGGGGGTTTTGTGGTTTAGGAGTTAATACTTTGTGTAGGATTTTTTTTTGTTATATTTCGTACGAGCAGTGTTTTTTTTTTTTAATACTTGATGCGGGCAGTTATATTTTTTAAAAAAATACTTTAATGTGGGCGATTAGGTGTTGCTTTTGTAATGCTCCATTTGCCTTCGCTGCATCCCGGTGGATTCAAAAAATGTTTCACCACCCTGCCATTTTCGGAATTCACCTGGAGGCAGCGTAAGCTGCATCCAGTTGAATTCTTTTGTTCTCGCGCTGCCAACATTCCATTGAGGATGCGTGCGCAACTGCCGACAGCGACGGACATTACAAACGCAATTATAGTATAGATGAATAAATAGAAGATATTCTTCTATGTGAAGAACATTTGGATGTGAACTATTATTTTTTTCATGTCGGGTTAGCGCACTTGACAATATGGGATCGGGTTTGCGCGAGAATAGGGTACTAGGTTTTTCCCACTGTTTTGACTCCATTGACTTCTTTTGGGGAATAGGTTATCAAGTACGCTATTTGAAGTTCTGCTTTTTTATGTGTGTTGGGGTTAGTGCACAATACGGAAACACAGTTTGCTTTGAAGATGTAATATGACCCACCCTGACGTGCGCAAAAGAATGACTTCTAGCACAGTTGACGCTTGAATGGGAGTGTTACACAACATTCCACTTGTAATCTGGCCCTAAATACGGAATAAAAAGGAAAAAAGTGCACTGCGCACCAACACCAAAGCCTCATCCCAACTGTGAAGCATATGTGCATTCTACAGGATAATGTTAGGGCACATGACCTCAAGCTTAAAGGGAGAGTGAACTCAAATTGTTTTATTGTTTAAAACGATAGATAATTCCTTTATTACCCTTTCCCCAGTTATGCACAGAAAACATTGCTATATTAATACACTTTTTACCTCTGTGATTACCTTGTATCTAAGTTTCTGCAGACTGCCCCCTGATCACATAACTTTTTATTTATTATCTATTGACTTGCATTTTAGCTGTGTTGTGCAGAACCCATGGACGTGAGCACAATATTATCTATATGGCCCGCATGAACTAGCAGTCTCCTTTTGTGAAAAGCATGTGATAAGAGGCTGTCTGTAGTGGCTTAGAAACAGGCAGACATTTAGAGGTTTAAATGTTATAAAGTATATTAATATAATAATGTTGATTGTGCAAAACTGGGGAATGGGTAGTAAAGGCACTATCTATCTTTTTAAACATTGACAATTTTGGTTTTGACTGTCCCTTTAAGAAAGGTTGGGTGATACAACAAGACAATGACCCTTAGCACACACATAACCTAACGAAAGAATGGCTGAATAAGAAGAGGAATTGTGTCAGGGTCCTGGCTAATTAAGATGCTATAGCATGACCTGTAGTGGGTTTTGCAATCAAGAAAACCCAGCAATAGTGATGAACTGAAACAGATTTGTAGAGAGGAATGGTCCAGAATGTATCCTTTACATTGCACAACTCGTATAAGCACCTATGGGAAATATTTAATGGAGGTTGTTGCTACTAAAGGAGGATCTATAAGTTACTAATGTCAAGGATTACTTACTTTCTCCAACCTACACTGTGAATGATTACTCAATGTCTTCAATAAAAAATTGAAAAGTACAATTGTTTGTGTTATTAGTTTAGTCAGACTGGATTGTGTTTGTCTATAATTGTGACATAGATGAAGATCAGACCATATTTTATGAGTAATCAATGCTGAAATCCAGGTAAATATTAAGGGTTTTCAAACTGTGGGTAGGTAAAATGTATTCACATAGAAACTCTGTACATAGATGATCTTTCCTAGATATATTTATTAATTATTATTACTATTATTGATTTACAAATCATGGGATTATGTTACCTATTTATTATATATGTATTTATTTATTTACCACTTATACCTTTATTTGTAATTAGACACCATTCTCTACCTCCTAAAAAAAGTGTGCTTGACTCCCTAATATGTTTGGTGGCTTCTAACCTTGATATTAATTTGTTGGCCCATGTCTTAAAATGTGGACACAAAATTCATTTAAATTGTCCCTTTAAATCTGCAATAAAAACTATGTTCATATCATTGTTTCTAATTTCACCATATGTTTATCTTGTATCATTAGTTAGACAGTATAAATGTATTTATGAATTCACGTATATACAAGCTCTGAGGTATATACACAGAAATAGTTACATTTGTAAAAGAGCAAACACATGCTGATATTTGTACTCACACACTAATATATACATAGATTAAACAATATACATCAACAAAAAAAGCACATACTATGAGCAGGATTTATCAAAGCTAACTGAATCCTCTGATTTATAAAGGTAAATTGCACCTAAAATTTTGGAAGTCCGAATTTACATTCCTCTCACTTTGTATGGGTACACCAAGGAGCGCCAATACGCTTTAAAAAGGGTTACATTTTAGTCGCATTTCCTAGAGTCTGCCTTAGAATTACGCCCAGTTACCGATTTATCATATTTTTTTGCGCCTTTGGAGAAAGCAAAATTCTTCTACAAATAGGTGCATTATACTTTTCCATAGGTAATGTGGAGAACAGTATTAGAAATCATTATGTTTTTGAGCTCATGTCGTATTCACATCTATTTCTGATGTAGTACTTTCTTATTCTAGCAGGTCTCTCTTTATCGAGATACAAATGCCAAATATAGAACGCAAAATTGCCCCACCATAATGAAAATTCTATGAAAAATTTCAATGTGTTACGGTTATGTAGGGTCATTATTATAACAAAGTGAAAGTAAAAATGTATTTTAGTAACACACCAAAATTATTGTGCAAATTTGCCCCATGTAAAACACAAATGTAATAGATTACTTGAAGAGTGCAAAAAAATACTACCTAAAAACACCCACGGATTTGAAATGATAAATCAGGAGAACTTCCTTTTATAGCATGGAGAAATTGATCATAATTAGCCCCAGTTCGACTTCCTTTCAAACAGCACAAATTATTACGTGCAATTTTTTGATAAATTTGTGCGCACCGGTTCATGCCTCTCCAAGGGAAAGCTGCAGAGAACTCGTAGGAGAATACAAAGGAGAATTCTCCTAACCCTTGATAAATCTAGCCCTATGCATTGCTTTGTATAAATTACATGCCCAGTATATGTAAGGTATGTTACAGTTTACTTTTCTGAGTGATGGAATAATTTGACTCCTGATGATATACAAGCGTTGTTTCTCAGAAAATGACAGCTGATGACTTTGAAGGATCAAAGGCTAAATAGCTAAATCTCTGCCAAACAGGTAACACATGTTAGATGTCAGCCACTGCCTGCATGGAACATAAAGAGGAATGTTTATTAGGAAGACATTATCAGCCTTATCAGACAATCCTATCCTGATTGTGAAAGATTCTTGTTCTTAAAGAAAAACGTAGCTAAGAGGAATGTGGTGATTCAATGCAGGTAGAAAACATGACTAATGTTACCAATGCCAATTTCAGTTAGTGTAATTAGGTATCAGCATATTGTTTAGTTTAACCCCTTAAGGACCAGCGACGTACCCTGTATGTCACTGGCCTTTTTTTGGGACTTGATTGTTTTATAGCGCGGTCTTGCCACCAGCGTTGAGACTGCTCAATTACACAAAGCTTGCTGGAGGGAGGGCATTAATAGTGTGTTCTTGCTAGACTTGTGCTATTATGTCCTGAAAAAACCCTTAATGACCAGTGACATACAGGGTACATTGTGGTCATTAAGGGGTTAAATAGATCTGTTAAAGAGTATCAGAACATGTGAGACTTTAACAAAATATGTAAGTGTTGTATCTAACACATTATTTTCATTGCATTCATAAGTGCCCAGTAATATATACGTATTTGTATTGCAGGCTTCTGTTTATATGTTTCTAAAATAAAGTTTGAAAGTAATAAAGATTGTTTTAGGGTTATGCGCACCATATTATATTTCATTTCTCTATTAAATTGTCCTGAATAACACAAAAAACTTAAACTATTCATAAAGTAATCCTATCATTACAAAATGCAAAACAGGAGTAAGGAAAGTATAAATAAAGTTTTATATTCCTGAATGCTAAACCGAATTGAGAAGTTTTCTATTATACTGTATGTATTTTAGTTTTTGTTTTTAGATTTGTTTGTTTGTTTCCACTTACATTTTGGAGACTGTTAGCAACAGATTTGTTTTCCCTGTTACCTGTAAATGATTCCTAATTGTGCACATTGATTTCTTCTTTCTTCTAGTCAAAATAAAGTTGCATATTTTCATATTCAACTTTCCAATAAGAACATAAATGGAACATGGTGTTTTGGTGCAAAACCTTAAAATTGCCAATTATTAATTTTCATTAAAATATCACTATAAACAGTAAATAACATGTAAGTAGGACAATTAGGGAGGGGTAAAAAAAAAATCTCCATCCAGTCTACACCATAATTTTTATTGTTTTAAACACAGTTATATTAAATACACTTTTTACCTCTGTGGTTACCTTCTATCTAAGCCTCTTCTGACAGCCCCCTGATCACATGACTTTTTATTTATGATCTATTGACTTGCATTTTAGCCAATTTATGCTGTGTGGTGCTGCCTTTTAAATAACTTCACGTGGGTGAGCACAATGTTATTTATATGGTCCACCTGAATTAGCAGTCTCCTGCTGTGAAAAGCTAATAAAAATGCATATGATAAGAGGCTGTCTGTAGTGGCTTAGAAACAGGCAGAAATTTAGAGGAAGTATATTGATATAACAATGTTGTTTGTACAAAGCTGGGGAATGGCCAGTAAAGGCGTTATCTATCTTTTTTAACAATAGCAATTTTGTTGTAGACTGTCCATTTAACATCAGATTAACAAAATAACAATTAAAAAGCTACAGTAAGAATCACCTAAAGGGGTTTAACACATAGTTAGCTGCGGAAGCTAGGTGAGCACATCTGATGAGTCAATGACAAGAGGCATATGTGTGCAGCCACCAATCATCAGCTAGCTTCCAGCAGTGCATTGCTACTACTGACATTACCTAGGTATACTTTTAAATAAAGGAGACCAAGAGAATGATGTAAATTTGAAAATGGAAGCAAATTGAAGAGTCTCTTAAATTGCATGTTGAATCTAATTAATCTTGACTTTCATGTCCCTTTAAAGGGAAGTGTACTGTAAAATTGGTTTCCTCTTAATGTGTTTCCAATGACTTGTTATGCTAGCTGCAGAGTTTAAAATGTATGATCAATTATTCCTTTATGCTTATTTTTGTATATGAAATAGCTGTGTCTGATAATTTTGCTGAGTTTGTAGGGAGAGCAGGTCTATGTTTTTTTTATCTGTCTAATTATTTAAACACATTCCTAATTATTTTATTGATGACTGTATACTCAAAGGCCATTACTAAAAGAGAACATTTTAATACCTCATTGTTAACACCTTACTAGAAACATAATTTTATCTAAACCTTCTTGTTTACATAGTTTTTTTTTAACCATTAATTAAAGGGACAGTCTAGTCAAAATTAAACTTTTGTGATTCAGATAGGGTATGTAATTTTAAACAACTTTCCAATTTACTTTTATAATCAAATTTGCTTTGTTCTCTTGGTATTCTTAGTTCTGGTGTTAGTTGAAAGCTAAACCTAGGTAGGCTCATATGCTAATTTCTAAGCCCTTGAAAGCTGCCTCTTATCTGAATGCATTTGACAGTTTTCCCATCTAGAGGGTGCTATTTCATGTGTGCCATATAGATAACTGTGCTCACACCTGTGGAGCTACTTATGAGAGGGCACTGATTGGCTAAAATGAAAGTCTGTCAAAAAAACTGAGATAAGGGTTCAGTCTGCAGAAGTTTAGATACAAGGTTATCACAGAGGTAAAAAGTATGGTATGGGGAATGGTAAATAAAGGGATTATCTATCTTTTTAAACAATAACAATTCTGGAGTCAACTGTCCCTTTAAGTACAAACATTTTCAGTATAGAGGATACAACAGGTGAAATCAGCTATTTTGAATTACAAACTAAAGGTAAAGGAGCTATTTGTAAGCAATGAATGCACTCCAGCAATAACATGCATAATTAAGTATACATTAAAGGGGAGGAAATAATGACAGCACAGTGTCCCTTTAAGTCTAATGGGATAGTCTGGGAAATACTAATTTGTGTATGAAGTTGCAAACTTACAAAATGTGTTTGTGAAACAAACATGAAAGTCTAGGAATGCGACTCTGTGCTCTGTAAGAGAATGTACCATACCGGTGCGTAAATGTTCAAATTACCAGCAAACAATGAGTGGCACAGAAACACTTTGTGACGGATTACCTGCTACCTCGACTGGGTAGCTCCACCAAGGATTCTCCCAGTACCTGGAACCAGCCATTTTGTAGCGGAGAAAGTGATTTTAGCAGAAGCTCACCCAAATAACTAGACAAACTAGCATTCAGTTGAAAACACAAAGTACATATTTTTAGGAAACACACACGACATTTATACACAAACTGATCTTGATAAGAGTCTTATCAGTCCCTCAAATCTCCCACCATTTCCGCCCCTCCAGACAGGCTGGCGCCACCATAGTGTCCATTGTTCCCCAGTGTCCAGCGGTATGGGGATGGTGCAGTCGGGGTGATCCCGGGGGGAGCGGTAGCACTTCCCGGGGGAGCGTTGGAAAGCCCTTGGTCTCCAGCTGATATAGTCCAAAAAGCTCCCCTATCCATGGCTGGGGGCTGAAGCTATTGACGTCCAACCGTACACCAGAAGGCCACTGGAGACTAGGTGATGAGGGGGAGTCCCAAACCCCTGGTTCCTATGGGAGCACCTCCCTGGCAATCACCCCTTCTTCAGGGGTGACCAGAGATTGTCCAAGAAGATTGTCTCTCCTACCTAACGCCAATACAATGCTGATTTTGACATAAGTAATTATTAAAAAAATGGTGTCTTGCTTTGTGTTTATATATATGGGAGATAGGATATCCAATGATAGGTGATTATTGGACAATTGCACCTGTGTAATTTAGGGAGTGGGAGGAACCAATTAGGGGATTAGGTAGGAGAGACATAAAAGTCTGAGCTTCCATTATGTTAACAGATGCCTGATGAAACAGCTAGCACAGCTGAGAAACGCGTTGCAAATCTGTTGCCAATTTTGTTTTTAATCACTTTCGGTAATATACATATCCATTGCTTTTATAATATTGGTTTTAAAAAAAGTTTGCTGAACTATATGGAAGCCTGAGCTTTATTGGACAATTTCTGCACCCCTGAGCCCCCACATCCTCTTGAGGATTAGTTTGCTGGGAAACTGTGAGATCCCAGCTTGCGTCACAAAGCAAATTGGTGCTGCTCATTTTGTGAGTATATTTCCTCCACATGATTAGCTATTTGCTGGTTACACTCGCAGTACTAGAAGGCTCCCTCTTTTTTGTGATCTTCATTCACAGATATCTGCTTTTTCCTGCCATGTAGTGATCCAGATGCCTACCAAGTTATCTCTTCAATACAGAATATCATGAAAACTAAGTATATTTGATAAAATAATTAAAGGGGCAGTCAACACCAGATTTTTTGTTGTTTGAAAAGAAAGATAATCCCTTTATTACCCATTTTCCAGTTTTGCATAGCCAACACTGTTATAGAAATACACGTTTTACCTCTGTGATTACCTTGTATCTAAGCCTCTGCAAACTGCCCCTTATTTCAGTTGTTTTGACAGACTTGCATTTTAGCCAATCAGTGCTCACTCCAGGGTAACTTCACGTGTATGATCTCAATGTTATGTATATGAAACACATGAACTAATGCCCTCTAGTGGTCAAAATGCATTCTGATTAGAGGCAGTCTTCAAGGTTTAAGAAATTAGCATATGAACCTCCTAGAATTAGCTTTCAACTAAGAATACCAAGAGAACAAAGCAAAATTGGTGATAAAAGTCAATTGGAAAGTTATTTAAAATTACATGCCCTATTTAAATCATGAATGTTTTTTTTGGACTTGACTGTCCCTTTAAATTTGAAACTTATATCCCTTTAATGCATTACTTCCATGTCCTCTAAATGTTTTATGTTTACCCTTTTTAAAACCATTGTTTTAAAGAATACTTTCTAGTATGGGGTTGATCACACTCTTTTAAAAAAGGTTTAATGGTGAATTTTGTAGATGAGTCTTTCTTTTTTAAAAGACTGGGATCATCCGCATGATTTAAAAACAATTAATCCTCTGGTTGTTAATCATGACCTTCTAAATGAGTGCTTCTTTTCCTGTGAAATTATCAAGCCCCGAGACACTTACCTGTGCGCAGCTCAGCCGTGATGAGAACAGAGATGCTGGTAGCATTAGCACAGCTGGTGCTCTAGGGTGCATTGTGTGTTGGAGTATGAGGTTAGTGCTGGATGAAACCTAGTTCCTGTTGAAGAGGGCACCAGTTAGGTGATTGCTGCCCATACTGACACCAACATTAGCCCTGTTTGTATGATTTATGCTGATTAGCACTATTTGTATTGCTGACATCAGAAGTGACTTTGTGACAGGATTGGCGCTAACAAGCCCTCTCTTCTTGGCGCAGGCTGAATTACATACATTTTGGGCCCTGAAAGAAATGTTTTTCTTCTTTACTTTAAGGATACCATAATGGAATGCTAACAAATTTTGGGCCAGATTATGAGTTGAGCACAAAATATCGCTCGCAAATGTGCGCTGGTATTACAAGTGAAGTGCAATGCGAATGTGAACTCAGATTCGCATTGCAAGGAAGCATTTCGTTCACAAAGAGCGCACTTCCATAGGCTCCAATGGGAGCCTTGTTATGATGCTGTCAAAGACAGCATCCGAACGTAAACGCGGCAAAAGGGGTAAGTAGTGCGGTGATGGCAGCAAATATGAATATACACACATATTAACACATAAATATATATGTATATAATCATATGCATTTATATTTACTGGGAACACACAGTTCCCATAGACCGCAATGTAAAGACACTTTTTAGTGCCGCTTTTATTCTAACACCCAACTCCCGCCAAATTTACCCACGAAAATACTTCCTAGTGCAGTAATTTTATTAAAAAATAATAATGGTACAATTTTTATTTTTTAATTAAATACGCTGCACTGTATTTTGGGGGCATTTGGGGCACATTTATAAAATTACCAAAGATCTGATCTCTGGTTCATATTATAAGCACTAATTGCTACTGCAAGCTTGCGGTAGCAATAACCAGACACTTACAGTTTGCCTGTTTGCAGGCGCATGATAATTTAGCTCTCCACTTGTTATCTAGCCCATAATATGAATAACACATAGAAGAAAGCCTTTACTGAGGAAGATAATTTAAAGGGCCACAAAACACATTTTTCTTTCATAATTTAGAAAGATAAAGCATGGAATTTATGCCTATTATCAGATTTTCTTCGTTCTCATGCTATATTTTGTTAAAAAAACAGGGAGGCAGGCTCAGGAGCATGGACGTGTATGAAGCACGATATGGAAGCAATTTTGCAATAATTTTATCCATTTGCAAGAGCACTAGATGGCAACATTATTTCCTGCCATGTAGTGATCCAGACACCTATCTAAAAAGAATATTTTATGGTTTCATACCCCTTTAATATCTGACTTCACAGATGAATTGATGTATTTTAGCAAATACAAACCTCAACTCTTACAGTGATTTCTTGAGTTTTTGTGATGACTTATATGCAAGAAAAAGTTGCTTCCCTTAAAGGGGCAGTGTACTGTAATTTGTTT
The DNA here is from genome assembly GCF_027579735.1 of Bombina bombina. Classification (NCBI taxonomy): domain Eukaryota; kingdom Metazoa; phylum Chordata; class Amphibia; order Anura; family Bombinatoridae; genus Bombina; species Bombina bombina. Next base: position 1,359,308,396 of record NC_069500.1, read on the forward strand.
CTCCCATTTACTATGTTTCCAATGATCCATTTCACTTGCTGGAGTGTATTAAATTGATGACACACAGTTCCTTTACTTTTATTTTGTCATTGGAAATATCTGATTTTGCCTGCTGTATCCCCACCTATACTGGAAATTTCAATTCTTTAGTATAGCCTATATAAAAGCTATGTAAACATGGCCAGCACTGGGAGGTAGAAGAGATAAGTACCGTAGATACTCGAGTATAACGCCACTCATGTATAACGCAAGGGGATAGCTATAATCTGGAAATGGTAGAAAAGTTCAAGACGTGAGTATAACGCGAGGAGCAAAAAAGTATAAATCAAAGAATGATTTACGGTACATACCGTAGTTGTAACATACGGTAAACAGTAACAAAAGAATACAGTAAACTATTGAGTACCGGTAGGCCTACTGGTATTGAATATTAAAATCCTTTGAAGTCAGTGTCCGAATCCTCTTCCACAAAAGTCCAATTATGCAATCTTGAGATTCTGCAGTATCCAGATAAGGATCAACAGTATCATCTGTCTCATCTTCCAAATTTTCATGATCTTCGTAGATGGCATCATCTTCAGTCCCATCCATGGCATTGCTTATGCCACAATTATGGAAGGATTTCCGGATCATTTCTGGCGGCATTGATTCCCAAGCGTCGTTATCCCAACAACAAACAGTGATATCTGGTCTCTGAGGCAGGCCAGACTTGGTTGTTGTTACTGCATCAGAGCATATCCAATCAGCTCAGATCTGGTGAAGTCTGTCTTTAAATGGCTTGTTTAGACAAATGTAGAGCGGTTGAAGTTGTGATGTCATTCCACCTGGAATAACGGCAATGTCAGTGAACTTATTGCTGACAGCTGATTTGATGCTGTCTTTAAGACGTGCACTAAACATGTCCCACACCAGTAATGCTCTTTTGCAGCACAGACTGCCAGGTAGACGGCACCAAACATTATCAAGCAAGAATTTCACTCCTTCTTTGTCCATCCAGCCTTTTGGTTGAGCTCTAACAATGACACCAGATGGGAATTTTGCATTTTTTATACAGAGTTTTTCACTTAAAAATAATCAGTGGCTTCAGTTTTGTGCCATCAGCCATGCAGGATAGAGCGACTGTGAAGTGAGTTTTCTCGTGACTGGTTGTCTTCACGAGAACAGTCCATGCATTCCCATTAAACAACCAGAGATACCTGATTTGTAATAAAATTAATATGTAAAACATTTACAGATCATAGTCCATCTCTCTCAATTCTGCTGCCCTAGGCACACACCTAGTGGGCCTACACCAAAATACAGCCCTGATTTGTTATGTTGCATTGACATATATTATGTAGAACCTTAGTTAAATTACAGTTGTATTTATGACATTAGGATACAGTGGTTTTTGTCATTTGTAGACTTATCTATAATACAACACAGCAAGGGTAGAGAAGAGCAGGTGTATAGGAATAATAATTGTAATAATGATTAATCAGCAACTGAGAAAGAAACAATGTGTTCCTCCTGGGCTTCCTCTCTCTATTCTCCCAGATAAACTAATATGATATGAGGATACATGGGTCTTTGTATGTACGAAAGTTTTAAAGACACAAATGCTGCTGAGCATATCTAGATATTTTTATTTCAACAAAAATTAACAAGTGATCAATACTGCAAACACTACTGCTGCCACTCAAGAAACGCACATGCTCTATCCCACTAGGTATGCTTTTCAACAAAGGATTAAAAAAGAGTTAATTAAATAATAATACAATTACATTAGAAAGTTTCCAATTTTTATCAGAATCATGGAAGTTTAATACTTTAGCCAAGACAGTTAGCAAGCACGTGGCATGCTAAGTTATGTAAACAGTGCTACTGTTAACCCAAAATGTACCAATGAATATCATTAATATGCAATGAATACAACATCTCTAAATTGGATTGTACATTCAAAATGCTATTCCTCATTTTCAGTCCCCAATTTCAGTGATATGGGTCTCTTTTATGCTGTTAGAGTCTGAGTTCAGGGGGTTAACATTAAACAGAAAATAAACACATAAAGGAAGTTGCATCTAAAAGGAAGATGTCTTTAAAATGACAATGTCCTTTACATTATAGATGCATGAGCCATAACTGGTCACATTTATATTACATAATTCACATAAATGCGTATAGAAAGATTATATAATCTATTAAAGGCAGTTAAATACAGTGATATATTATTTCTGCAGTGCACATTAATTTTATTATTCTATCCCTTGATCATCATATCAGTCAGGACTAGTCTCTCTCTGGACAACATGGTATATTAAAAAAAGAAAAGCAAAACGGACCAAAAGCATCATTACATAACTACTATTTGTGCACATTATTTTTTATTATAATATACCTTGATTCATGATCAAGGTATATTATAATAAAAATAATGTGGACAAATAGTAGTAAAACTATGTATTTCATTAACTCCCCTGCTGCTGCATCATTACATAACTACTATTTGTGCACATTATTTTTTATTATAATATACCTTGATTCATGATCAAGGTATATTATAATAAAAATAATGTGGACAAATAGTAGTATAACTATGTATTTCATTAACTCCCCTGCTGCTGCATCATTACATAACTACTATTTGTGCACATTATTTTTTATTATAATATACCTTGATTCATGATCAAGGTATATTATAATAAAAATAATGTGGACAAATAGTAGTATAACTATGTATTTCATTAACTCCCCTGCTGCTGCATCATTACATAACTACTATTTGTGCACATTATTTTTTATTATAATATACCTTGATTCATGATCAAGGTATATTATAATAAAAATAATGTGGACAAATAGTACTAACTCCCCTGCTTCTGCCTAGATGCGCTCTCCCGCTTTAAAAATGAAAGCATTAGCATAGACCCTTTCTGTTGTGACTTACCCGTAACAAATTAAGTATATGGCCAGGCTCCGGTGCTCCGGTGCTCCGTCGCTCCGTCCGCGTCCAAGTGAACCAGAAGGGATGAGCTGATCAGGTGGCAACACACAGCCCTTCCGTCACAGACTTTGCCGCCAGCCTACAAGTCTCCAGTACTTCTGCGCTGCGCTCTGGATTCTTTCTTGCGCATGCGCAGGGAGCCAATCAATAACGGTCACGTTCTCCTGGTGTTGTCAATCACAGGAGAACATGACCGTCTGATTGGCTCCCTCTCTAAGAGGCATTACGAGTCATGCCTCCGATTGGCCAATATTTTCCTGGCTGACAATCAGTCAGCCTGTGACAGCCAGTGGGTGGTGTTTTGATCCTTCGCCGGTTATTTGAAAAATGCCATGATGTTACGCAATGGAGAGGTACAAAAGTACAGTGCCTCTCCATAGCGTAACTTGGGGAAAAAAAGTGAATAGTTGTGTTATGCCAGCAGGTGTCTCTAATGTTCATAATATGCACCCATGTTGCGCTATGGAGTATGTCTGCTCTGCATCTCCATAGCGTAACATGGGGGAGAAATTAAAAAGTACATTTTTTTTTTAACACAATTTTTTAATTTTATTTATATTATACATTTAAATAAACTTTGGGCCCATATGGCAGGGTAGGCTCTGCCTACCCTGCCTCCTATGACTGCACGTCCTTGATATATATATATATGAATCCATTTAAGCTCATATACCTAACACTAAGCAAAGCTCATATGCCCAACAGTAAAGAATATGGCTCCATAAAAAGGGGGGGATGGGCGAATGTGGTGAAAGTGTAATTCACTTGGTAGATTGCATAGTCCAAAGGAAGATAAGAATGAAAATCTATTAAAATTAGTTAATCAAATGTTATTTCCGGGTTTTCGAATGTTACTTTTTTATTTTCGAATGATCATAATTAGATTGAATATTCCCATTCGATTTAACAAATACTATTCAGAAGTTCAATAGTTTATGTGGTAGGGAATTTAGTAAATTGATACATAATAGATACAAATATATCAATTAAAATGTTTCTGTCTGGAATATTGCATCATTTCAATATTACATTTAAAGAAAGCATTAGAAATACTATTAATATTAAACGAATCTTAGAATGTTGTACAAAAATTCCAAATTTAAAACAAACAAACAAATGTGTTCAAATTTGTTTCATTTTTTCGAATGTTGCAAAAAGTTCTCCCATTCATAACCACCAGCAAAAAGATTTTGACTCACCGAAGGTTCATAAGGTATGTACATTGTTTTTTTTAGACATAATGCTATTGCACACTTAAAGGGACATGCCACCCACATTTTTTCTTTTATGATTTAGAAAGAGAATGCAATTTTAAACATGTTTCTAATTTACTTATATTATCTAATTTGTTTTATTCTCTTGATATTCTTTGATGAAAATCATATCTAGATATGCTCACTAGCTGCTGATTGGTTGCTGCACATAGAAGCCTCGTGTGATTGGCTCACCATGTGTATTGCTTTTTCTTCAACTAAGGATATTTAAAAAAATGAAGCAAAATAAATAAAGGAAGTAAATTGTAATGTTGTTTAAATTTCTATTCTCTATCTGAATCATGAAAGAAAGATTTTGGGTTTAGTGGCCCTTTAATAGACTACATTATTGTGTAAATATAACTTTTATATGCACTTTTATATGCACTGGGAAACAAAAATATTGTGCGCAATATCTCCACTATACGCCTGTATATACAGTATATATATATATATATATATATATATATATATATATATACAAACTGTAGTTCACCTTTGGTTCTTTCTGGAGAACTGAAAGAATTTCTACATAAAACTACTGATAACCATTCTTTATATAATTGCTAGTCAATTTGAAATGAGACTTTTAATAGACAACATATTTCAAGCTTAAAAGCCCACTTTGCAAATCCTTATATTACAGAACGGTCATTTTCAAAGGGTTGATGTCAACATGAAAAACTAAGGGTGAAGAAACATTTCCTTGTTCTTAGACGCTGAAAAAAAAAAAGCAACTTAACATTCATACCTGATCATTATTAATGAAGTAGCCCTTTTTAATTGGAATTTCTCTCTTGTCTCTTCATGTTCTCACAGAGATAGTGCTGTATTGAGATTAATGGTGTTTGGGTGTAGGGGGAACCTGACACCTGTTGCCTTCAGGGTAAGAGCGTCTGAAGATGCTTGCTCTGTATTAGACTAAAATAAAATAACTAGATAGACTACAGGTATGTGTGAATATTACAATTAGAACAATGGTATTCAAGTGTGTATTACAATTTGTGATGGAACAACTAAGTTATTGTTGCGATTCTGTCCCCACATGGCTTGCGAGCAAGTACTGTATAGTTTGCGGTGATTAAGGGCTCTAGGACTGTAACAGGAACCACACAATTTCCAGACAGGATTTCTCTGATGTCTGAGTGGGGATGTGACTTGTGCCAATTTTATGGGATTTTAATATTAATAAGATGCTGAGACGAGGGTCTTTTCCAGACATTGTTTTTATATGAATCTAAGCTTCTCCCTTACAAGCTGTTATTACTTGTACTCAATGGTCAGGATTAATGCGTGTTCAGACACATTGCTGGGCCTGCAGATCTATATATTTTTTGGGTGTACAATCCAGAGTGATGATTTTAATGTTGCAATAACCTTGTAGCATCTTGAATATAGTTTAATTTTTACCCTTTGGATGCCAGATTTACAGCTTTTCCAGGTGAAAAGTTTACTGTATTGGGTATGTTTAATGATTAAAGGGACACTCAAGTCAAAATTAAACTTTCATGATTCAGCAATTTTCAAACTTTCAGGAGCAGCAATTTTCAACAACTTTCCAATTTACTTTAATTAACAAAATGTGCACAATATTGCACTTTTTGAGTCACCATCTTCTACTAAACATATGCAAGAATTCACAGAATATACATATATGCATTTGTGATTGGCTGATGGCTTTGAAACTTTGAAATTTGACAGAAAATAATCTACTACTCATTTGACTAAGTGCTACTATTGCATTGTCTTTTTATCACGCATTGGTTGATTATGCAAATTTACTGTATTTACTGGTCCTTTAAGGAAATTTGAAACATAATTTTTTTAAATAATGTTTTGTCTTATTTTTTAATTTAGCCATTTTCAATATGAAGTAAAATGATAAATCCTTTTTGTTTACTAAATTCATTTATGGTCATGTTAGCGTTTTGCTGGTGCAAAGTATTCTTACCATTACATACAGTAGAATTGCATAGCCAACAAGAACATAATCAAAAGACAATGCAATAGCACTTACTCTGAACTTTAAAAGAGCAGTAGATTTTTTTCTTGCAATATTACATTTTTATTTTCATTTGCTGGCCCCTGTGTCATGTGACATCCATTAGCCAATCACAGACCGATATACATATACACTGGGAGCTCTTGCACATGCTCAGTAGGAACTGGTGCCTCAGAAAGTGTGCACATTAAAGACTGCATTTGATAATTAAGTAAATTGGAAAATTGTATTTCTGACATGCATAATATGATTCAGGAAAGTTTAATTTTGACTTTAGAGTCCCTTTAAACATACATGGCCAGATTACAAGTGGCGTGCTATTTTAGTGCTTTCACTTGCCTGCAAACACAGCCAGAAGTAAACGTTTAAAGTGCAAGGGCTACTGCAAGTATTACAAGTTTAAATTTAATGATTTGCATGCAAGCGAAACCCAACAATAGCTAACTTCAGGATTTTGGATACAGTGACCATATTAACCCAACATTGCAATAGACTAAGGGCTCGATGATTGAAAGCTCTCTGGGCTGGCAAGATTATTAAAGAATGCTCGCCAGTCCTTCTATTACCCTGGTGTAATGATCTAAAGTCACTTTTTACCCTGAAAACAGGGTGTCTTGCTAAGGGGCGTATACTGCATTTTCATATGAGACATGCACAATTAAATTTGTATTTTAAACATCATACAAAACAAATATTTGAACCAATCACACAAAAATAAGCAGGGAACAATTGTATTGTTAAGGTGCATCATTATTCGTAACAAAATTCTTCACCAAAAATCGTATTTTAACAAAACGTAACATTTGTATGTAAATTACACACAAATAAATCAAATTAAATATGCACAGTGTAAATCGTAATTTTAGTACACTGGATGTGCAAAAATCACACAGAAAGTTGTACTTATAAATACAAAATATGAAGCGTAATTGTTTGTTTTTTCTGTAAAATGGGCTGAACATGGGCGTTCCATGGGCGTATATGAAAATGTCGCTCTAATCCCAGCGTAATTCTACAAAGATTTTCGCACTGCAGATATCACACGTAGAACACTCAAAATACTTATAACCCTAATAGAAAAACACATATATACGAAAATATAGGCAAATGTAAGATTCTCTATGCAGAAAGCAGCATAATGTGAGTTATATTATAATTTGAATGTGCTCCCCCTGCTCCCTGCTAACTTTGCTCTAAGGAGCAAAGTGTCCCTATCCAGTGAACTCCAATACTTTTAATAGGAGCCATCTCGCCACTCGCAGGGGCTGCCCCTTTTTTACAATCATTCCACCTGGGCAGCCCTTTGAGAGTCAGCGAGAAAAAGTGGCTTTGAGCTGGCGAAGTTTATATCATCAAGCCCTAAGTGCATTCAACCAGAAGGTAGTTATGTATATTTTACATTCCATACATAGAAGAAAAACATTTTTATTTTTATATAGTGTAAAATATATATCGATATATCTATATGAATATATACATGTACAGATATATACAGATTTATATATAGGAATATATATTTAAAAATACAAAGACAATTTTCTCCTATGTGAAAAACATTGGAATGTAAAATACACAGTAAAACACATATTGAATATTAAGATCAAATACTTATTATTTATTATGTTTTAAGATATTTGAGTGGAAAGGTGCTCCAAAATATTTGTGTGTGTGTGTATATATATATATATATATATACTGTATATATATATTTACATAAATTATTCTTTATAAGCTATCTATGGGTACAAAAGTACAACAATGATTCAATATTTCAATATTTTTAAGGAACAGGACAACATTTATCAAACAAATTGAGGGCCCTATTCCTGTGGGAACTTACGTACACATACATACAGGGAGTGCAGAATTATTAGGCAAGTTGTATTTTTGAGGATTAATTTTATTATTGAACAACAACCATGTTCTCAATGAACCCAAAAAACTCATTAATATCAAAGCTGAATAGTTTTGGAAGTAGTTTTTAGTTTGTTTTTAGTTATAGCTATTTTAGGGGGATATCTGTGTGTGCAGGTGACTATTACTGTGCATAATTATTAGGCAACTTAACAAAAAACAAATATATACCCATTTCAATTATTTATTTTTACCAGTGAAACCAATATAACATCTCAACATTCACAAATATACATTTCTGACATTCAAAAACAAAACAAAAACAAATCAGTGGCCAATATAGCCACCTTTCTTTGCAAGGACACTCAAAAGCCTGCCATCCATGGATTCTGTCAGTGTTTTGATCTGTTCACCATCAACATTGCGTGCAGCAGCAACCACAGCCTCCCAGACACTGTTCAGAGAGGTGTACTGTTTTCCCTCCTTGTAAATCTCACATTTGATGATGGACCACAGGTTCTCAATGGGGTTCAGATCAGGTGAACAAGGAGGCCATGTCATTAGATTTTCTTCTTTTATACCCTTTCTTGCCAGCCACGCTGTGGAGTACTTGGACGCGTGTGACGGAGCATTGTCCTGCATGAAAATCATGTTTTTCTTGAAGGATGCAGACTTCTTCCTGTACCACTGCTTGAAGAAGGTGTCTTCCAGAAACTGGCAGTAGGACTGGGAGTTGAGCTTGACTCCATCCTCAACCCGAAAAGGCCCCACAAGCTCATCTTTGATGATACCAGCCCAAACCAGTACTCCACCTCCACCTTGCTGGCATCTGAGTCGGACTGGAGCTCTCTGCCCTTTACCAATCCAGCCACGGGCCCATCCATCTGACCCATCAAGACTCACTCTCATTTCATCAGTCCATAAAACCTTAGAAAAATCAGTCTTGAGATATTTCTTGGCCCAGTCTTGACGTTTCAGCTTGTGTGTCTTGTTCAGTGGTGGTCGTCTTTCAGCCTTTCTTACCTTGGCCATGTCTCAGAGTATTGCACACCTTGTGCTTTTGGGCACTCCAGTGATGTTGCAGCTCTGAAATATGGCCAAACTGGTGGCAAGTGGCATCTTGGCAGCTGCACGCTTGACTTTTCTCAGTTCATGGGCAGTTATTTTGCGCCTTGGTTTTTCCACACGCTTCTTGCGACCCTGTTGACTATTTTGAATGAAACGCTTGATTGTTCGATGATCACGCTTCAGAAGCTTTGCAATTTTAAGAGTGCTGCATCCCTCTGCAAGATATCTCACTATTTTTGACTTTTCTGAGCCTGTCAAGTCCTCCTTTTGACCCATTTTGCCAAAGGAAAGGAAGTTGCCTAATAATTATGCACACCTGATATAGGGTGTTGATGTCATTAGACCACACCCCTTCTCATTACAGAGATGCACATCACCTAATATGCTTAATTGGTAGTAGGCTTTCGAGCCTATACAGCTTGGAGTAAGACAACATGCATAAAGAGGATGATGTGGTCAAAATACTCATTTGCCTAATAATTCTGCACTCCCTGTATATATATATATATATATATATATATATATATATATATATAAAAGAACAAAAGAGTAACAGGATGGCGCTTAGTCCCCACTGTATCCCGAAAAATAACAGATCTTAAAAAATAGCAAAATGCAGTTAGAATGGTAATCAAAAATGCACAATGCCCATAAATAAAACAACACCGTCAGTAGATGATTAGAACAGAATCTTCATGTACCGCTCCCACTTGGATGTACACTTACTTTAAGCAACCTCAATCATATGAGGTAAGGATGAATCAGTATCGCTGAGAAGCTTGGTACCCCCTGAAGTATGGATCAACTGGACAATCTGGGCCTCTTTGTATGCGAGCTCCAATTGTAAGATATTTGTCTGTGATCAGAATTCAACGTGCCACTTGTACTTTCAGGTAGATGGAAACTTTCTATCTCAGTCACCGTTCACGCCCGGGAGCACGGCCGCACACAACAAATAGAAGGCTGTCACTAAAACCCAGAGCTGACAGCTCCTATGCTCCGGGAAAAAGGTTCGCTTGTTCGGTGCAGGCGTCTTTTTCCACCTACCAGTGGCTGCTTCCTCTTGACAGTGGCCGTTGTCATTTTTCCCGGAGCATAGGAGCTGTCAGCTCTGGGTTTTAGTGACAGCCTTCTATTTGTTGTGTGCGGCCGTGCTCCCGGGCGTGAACGGTGACTGAGATTGAAAGTTCCCATCTACCTGAAAGTACAAGTGGCACGTTAAATTCTGATCACAGACAAATATCTTACAATTGGAGCTCGCATACAAAGAGGCCCAGATTGTCCGGTTGATCCATACTTCAGGGGGTACCAAGCTTCTCAGCAATACTGATTCATCCTTACCTCATATGATTGAGGTTGCTTAAAGTAAGTGTACATCCAAGTGGGAGCGGTACATGAAGATTCTGTTCTAATCATCTACTGACTGTGTTGTTTTATTTATGGACATTGTACATTTATGATTACCATTTATAATTAACACTAACTGCATTTTGCTATTTTTTAAGATCTGTTATTTTTCGGGATACAGTAGGGACTGATAAGCATCAGTCTATTTTATGCTCTGTTACACTAAGCGCCATCCTGTTACTGTTTTGTTCTTATGTTTGTATTGTTAGAGGTGTGAAGGGACTTCTCTTGATATATGGGACAGGCTCTCTTTATTTCCAACAGAGATAATAGTATATAGGAGTGCCCCATATATAGGTACTTGATACCCTTTTTAGAAGCGCTCATAGGGTCTGTTAGGGGATTCTCCCCCCTACTCTCTACTTTTTATATATATATATATATATATATATATATATATATATATATATATATATATATATATATACATATAAAGAAAAAAAGAGAAGAATGTGATTCAAAAACTAGAACCACAAGACAATCTTGGCCAGCACTGATCAAAATTCTGAATCAAATAACCCCAGCAGCTAAACAAATTTCACTCAGGAAAGGCATTACATCTTTCTCGCACACAATATCACAATACAATCAAAATAAAAATGTATTACTGTGAGCAAACCACAGTAAAAGCAACAGTTGTTTGACCGGTCAACAAATAATTATATAGCATATAGGAAAAAAGGAACCATCCCGGGAGGTGTAATTTAACTAAAATAGTCCTAAGAGGTAGCCACTCACGGCACGGAAATGTCCTTACTCTCTGGACTTGTGTCCAAAAAACATCCTCAGGAAAAGATAGATAATTAATGGTGCCAAAAAACTGCAGTTATCCTATATGGCAAAGCTGTATGTCAGAGGGAGCTATTGTCTTCCTGAGGCCCCTGTGTCTGTGTGTGTAATGATTCCTCAAAGTTTATCAGAGTATCAATTATAGAGGACAGTGTGAGCCTCCCAGGGGTAGAGGTATGTGTAAAGTCCCCAAACTGTATATTAAGCGATCCACAGATAACCGTATCAGATATTACTTCATACCTGACACATTCTTAGACAGTCTGTAATGATCCTTGTTGCGTTCCTGTTTGTGGGACTGCTTCCACTTGACTCAGTGGTAACCAGAGCTGAAAAGCGCTTTGTCACTCACCCCTGGGGTCCGGATCATTTGCCACAGACGAAACAACTACAGGGGCCGAATAACTTCAACCTCATGACCGGTGCTTTAAACAACTACCAGGTAATACTCGGGTGCAGCTGCAACCCCATGTTATCAGTAGAACTCCGCTAAACTTCACTCGAGCTTCATCTGGCCTGTGTACTTCAAAGTGATTGGTCAAAGCCTTTTTATTTATGTCATCCTGCAGTCTCTGTGTGCAAGTAAGTAACTTTGTTGCGAAATACAGACATCCAAAGATAATATGCATAGTGTATATAGCGAACATGCTGGATTACAATTTTAAAACCATAATCATTTTTGTTGTTGCTTATAACGTTCAAAAATCTTTTTAACAAAACTTAAAAATTTGGGAAGGTAAGGAGGAACATACAAAACTTATGGATCTAACTAAAATGGAAATTAGAAAAATGCATGAGAACATTAAATATAGGAAAAAACGCAAGTTCCAACGTGATTGGGGCGATTATCAAGAAGGTAAAATATATGACTACTCCCTGAGATTAACAAGCAGTTCAGAATCTGAACTGTCAGGAGAAGAAGGTTCAAACTTCAATAAAAACAATCCAAGGGGACGCAATTATGGTAGGGTTTTTTCGAGCCGCAGATGTTCAGGTAAGCAAAAAAGAGGAGAGGGGGCAGAAAACACAGGACAAAACATAGGAGAGAGAAACAGATACCCCCTGAGGAATCAGCAACAGCAACCACCCACCCATGAGATTTAGATATACAAACAAATGACAAACAAGTAGTTAACTTATCAAATAGAACTTTATCACAATTAGAAATTGAAGTTTTATCTAGCCTAGAATAATCCATACTTCTCAAAATTTTCCAACTATTGTCTGCGGCTTGACAGTGGGTTGAGTTGCTGGGAGTGTATTAGGAGTGTGCTATGGCTGGACATACTGTAGGAAGGGTCAGACTGGTTTTTAGCACGGTTGTGTGGACCTGGGTTTCCCTTTATAAAATTGGAACACAGGGAAATTAGCTCAACAGGAGGGATAAGGAGACAGAACTCACAAGCCACAACTGCCCCACAAAATACAGGACGGTTTGGAGATCTGGTAATCTTTCCCCTTTTATCTACAAATGTGACCTGCAATGATCTTGTTTCTATTTACTATACTTTTTACTGACACTCTATAAATCCCTAAATTAATTAAATGGATATTAAACAACACTTTGAAGCTGCTGGTGTTGAATGTGAACTTTGTGCGCTTACATAGTTATGCGCATGGGTGGTACTTGTACTATGACATTTGCATGGGCCTGGAAATTCCTTATAGGGTCAGTAATCACCATGTAATTATTTTTTTTTTCCTATAGTCTTCCAATACATGAACAAATAAGTAGAGAATGAAATATAAGAACTGATTATCACCTTGTTAGCTACAATTATTTTTAAATTGCCAAAATCCTTTGAAGGAGTTGGTCTGGTCTTGAAAGAGCCTGGTGACTACAGAGGTTGCCACTGTCATTGTTTTAACAAAATAGTTTACTCTTAGCAGAAAATATAAGATATCAAATGTTAAATTAGGGAGATATATGTGGCACGATTAGGCTTTTGAAAGCTGCCAGGTGCTCTTTCCATTTTATGGAGTGAGAAATCCACAATTTCTGACTTAGACTTAGAAAGTTACACACACAGAGGAGCAGTAGACCACAAAAAAATGAGAACAAATTATATCACAAGGTATTTCATATAAGACATTTTATTTACAGCTGATCTGTGATTACTAGACAAACACCATTTTATTTTTGCTTTAATTTAATGCCCCTTTAACATAGTATTAAAAAAGCACAAACATGTTTCTCTACTCCAAGATATACATATTTATATATACATACAAGCATAAGAGCCCACTTAAGTTATTCTTTTAAAACCAACGAGCCACCGTGTTTAAAATTATGCATATCACATGTGTGTAGAGTTGCCATATTGCTGCTTTAAGAGGAGACACATATGAAAATACATAGGTCAGGGTTCTTATAATTGAACATTATTCAACATTTCTTTAAACAGCCCCTGGCAGATGTGCAAATAACCTCTAATATTATTTTGTTTGGGGCATTTTATTTCCAGGAATACCCTTGGTCCCACGTTATAGGAAGTGTTAAACTGATGAAACTGTCTTAAATCACATTACAACAACTATGTGAAAACATGTGTGTGTAGTGTTTTCTCATAGACTGGGGAAACATTGATGTTGGAGGTCTCAGAACATAGTGGCTAATGAATTAGCAGAATGAAAACTGAGGTTTAGATTCCATACAAGCTGCAATTGACAGTGATAGAGCCACAGCATAAGTTTAGACCTATTGTTATCAATAGCGACAGCTCAGCCATCACACTCTAGCAGCTCAAAAGGGGAGCATTGCTAGTGACGGCTATTTCTTTTTATGGAAGCCAGCAGCACATAATAGCATCAGTTTTGTATTGTATGTGCAAGAATTATAACTACAATAAAAAGCAGTGGTACCATTGATCAGTAGCGGGCCTTCTCAACAGAGGACCAAGGTGCAAATTGTTTTTGGCCTCCCCAAGGTAACTCAGTAATCAGCGATAGTATTCATATAATTGCTGCTCTGTATAGTGATTTTGAGGTTTAGATAGATAAATAGAGAGAGAGAGAGAGAGAGAGAGAGAGACTGGCAAGTGTCACTAATAAAAGTCTCCCCTGCATTAGGATTGTACACATTCTACACAAACCTATATATAGACTGGCTGCTTTGTACCCCTTCCAACACTTCAGCCCTGGTGCCACTGCACCAGCACCAATGGTAGTTCTGCCCTGTCACATATTTTAGCTATCATACTATTCCTTCCTTGTTAGACCACACTCAATATAGGTGATTAAAAAGAAACCACAGTATAAACTAACCAACACCGTTCCTTATTACAACAAATATCATTAAACGGACAGTTTACTCAAAAAATGTCTTCCCTTTAATTTGTTCCCACTGAACCACTTTACCTGCTGGAGTGTATGAAATTGTTTACAAGTATTTCCATTACCCTTAAATTGTCAATTGAAATAGTTTATTTAGCCTGTGGTATCCCCGCCCATCCTGAAAGTTTTTTGGCCTCAAGACCAAGCTGTGTTAATACAGCCAGTAGAAGAAATCACACTCCCAGTGGGTTATAGAAGAGGTAAAGTAATAAAATGTTAATTTTCCATTGTTGTCTCCAAGTATTGGTGATTGGTTTATGGACAGATATAAGATAAAGAAGCAGTTGTATGTACACAATGTGATAACGTTATGCGATCTGATTATACCTACAAGCTCAACCCATTTATTAGGTTGTGGCTTTAAAACACAAAATCAGCTAATTCATATACACAAATAAACCTTAAAAAAGCAAATCTCATACATACATTTTATACTCTGCAACTGGTAAAAAAAAGTAATTGGAAACACATTAAGGGTAAAAAAAACTTTATAGTATACTGTCCCTTTAACTTCTTTCCCCCACTGTAAAAAATACTAAATGCTACTCACTCAATCTCCTATCTCACAGATATTAATCCTAACCTTGACAAAGCTCTAGCATTCCAAGATCCCCTATGTCCTGAATCGTAAACCCTCTGTCAAAGATCGCTCCACCCTCAGTGATTAAAAAAGAAAGCTTTTAAGTATATATTGTGATATTTTGGATTTTGTCACATAAATCTATATTATAAATGCAATGTACAAGACAGAAGAAGACCCCATTGTTTGACAGTATTTTTCTGTATTTCCAAATATTTGCTTGAACATTGCAGGTTAATCCTGTGAAACTAGGGCCTAGATCTCTTCCTTACAGAAACTGCCTCTGACCAAATCAGCAGCAATAGTTGCAAGACTCAACTGTATGACTATTGCTTCTGATTGGGTGACTAAATGTTTCCCATCAGGACCAGCAGTTCTGTGCTTCTTCCAAGTGATAATTTAACTATGTGTTTAACCCTATTGCAGGGGTCAAACACATAGAGTTGGGGTGTCACTAGTGTTAAAATGACTTTCTTAATATTATGGTTTTTTAAGCACAAAGAAAAAAAATGTTTAGTTAGAACTCCCATGTGCCTTGCATCATTTGTACTTATCTATGCTACTATATATTTATACACCTCTTACTAAGATCATTTTTATTTCTTGCTAGACAGAAATATAAGTTACCTGTCATGGCTGCCTTCCTAGCTGCTGTGCATAGATACATTCCTCAGGTTCTGTAATCATTGTAAACTAAGCGATGTTCCTGGAGATCAGATAGTTCACCTGTAATGACTTATTTATACAAAATACCACAAGGCAAGAGGTTCCTTAAACAGCAGCCTCTATTTATGGTAGTCCAAACCACCGATGTGTTACAGCTTTCAATTATCACATCTTGTGCTCCCGGAAACCTCTACAACACAGCTGCAAACCCTTTTAGTGATAATTAATCATTTATTTTCTGGAGAAACAAACAGTTTAAATGTAACCTATTTGGATCATTACAAGGACTAGATATTCAGTGACAGACTTCAAAGCTGAGAGCCAGGGAGGGCAATGATTATAAACTGAATGCCTGAGGGCATAATGCACAGTTTTAGCCCATATCTCGTCTTTCGTGGGAGATGGTGAATATTTCTGTCAAATTACATCACTATCTGTTATGCAACACACCATTCGCACCTGTACACATGCGCACCTTAGAATGCTAGGTATACGTAAGTGTCTCATGAAAAACATTTGAATGGTAGCATAAATATTCCACTTTAAATTTTTTTTAACAATTATTATTTCTATTAAAACAATAAGAGTTACATTACCCTATCTTACATGTAAAATTTGATTTAGAAAAAAATTGTACATAGCAAAATGTTATTTTCTGGTAAAATATCAGTAAAAATTGTAGGTAAAATATCACAATTCTGATCACTTAATAATTTTAGGCAACACAAATTTTATTCAGGGACTGAATTCTTAAATATTTAAGACATGGAAATATAAAGGAATATTATACATATCCCAATTGTACAATTATGATGAAAAAAATATTAATTTGTATGAAAACTGGAAACAAGAATTACATTTTTGGAATAAGGATTTTTTTTTTTTGCCTATCTTTAAAGTGATGGTAAACTCTCCCCTTTTTAAAAACAGATCTGGAATGTTAGTGATATGTTAGATGGAGTTTAATTTATCAGTTGTAATGAAGTTGCGCTATAACTAACTTTTTAATATAGATGTAAAATTCAAATACCCCACGCTCCATCGTCCACTTTAAAAGTAAATTTTTCTGCGAGCTAGCAGTTTGAATTGTTCTCCAATCAGCGCTCTCCCCATATGGCACTTTTGTTGTAGCTCTAGCGGTGATTGGACAACAATTCAAACCGTTAGCTCACATAAAAATTGACTTGAAGTGGGCGGCTAAGCGCTTGGTATATACATTTTATATCCATATTAAAAAGTAAGTTATAGTGCATCTTCATTACAACTGATGAATTCAATTCCATCTAAAACTTAACTAAAATTCCAGATCTGATATTAAAAAGGGCAGAGTTTATAGTCACTTTAACTTACCTAAATAATTTATTGAGAGAGAATGGCAGTGAATGAGGTTGGATTAAGTTAGAATGGATCATATGTTTATTTAAAGCAGGGTTATATTCTATTTCTCCCTGATATAAAAGTTTAATGATATCAGAAGGTTAAACAAATAAGGATGATATAGTTACGATATGAAATAGAAAACTTGATACTGATTATGATAGCAGCCATATTAAAAGGAGTATCATAAGGGTAGAAAAACCAGTAAACTCTTCATCTTGAAAAGAATAACATATCAAATTGTTATCTAGAGCCTATATTACACCCAGACAATTATCCCAATGGAGTAATAGGCAGCAAAATAAATGTGTAAAATGTAACTGCAGATATCCTGCATCTGTTTTGGAGTTTGCCCTTAATTAGACACCTTTGGTATTAGATAGAATATTGGATAAATAAAAATGTTTTGATGAAAGTGAAACATATCATTTTCTGAGAAGATGGTAGAGTAGAGAAGTAGGTTCAAATACCAAATTTATCAATAAAATTATTTTAGACGTAAGGAAAATAATATAAAAAAACGAGGAGAAATGTTAGAGGAACTAAAGTACCTTGTCAAAATGCACTGAACTAATTCCAACTCAAATGATTATAGAATAACATGGTATACAAAAAGGGTTAGAGATTAGCATTAATTGGCTTAAAGGAACAGTAAACTTTCAAAGAAAAGGTCTTTTTTTTTATAAATACACTTGTGTATCTATTAACGATGTTAAAATATTACATACATTTGAATTAATATCTTATTTCTTAAGTCTGATTGTAGCTTTTGAAAGTGTCCATGAGCGTATCTTTAACTCTAGCCCGTTGAAAAAACCAAGCCCCCTCATTGCTCTTAATTTATGCATACCTAATATGTGAAGCGCGCTCCCGTGCACACAAGCTGTACCATAACCCGCTACACACTTGTGCAACTTCATCAAATATCGGCACTTCTGTTTGTAACATCACAATTGTACGCCACAATTTGCAGCACACATAAGAGACAGATCAAGAAGATGTGAGCATGTGCTAAAGTGATGCGCTGGCCACCGAGGTTCTAGATAGTGCTTGCTTGATGGCCAAAACAGACGGCTGGGAAAACAATAGATATTTAATGTATTATTGTGAAGAAGTTAAGAAAAATAATTAATGACCTATATTTGCAAATTTAAACCTCAGTACACCTTATACACAATAGAATAAATAAAATGTAATGGTTTACTGTCCCTTTAATTCTGTTAAATCCCATCATCCAAATATGACCCATCAAATTATTTACCCTATATGTGTTCAATCATTGGATGTTTACCATTATATGCATTAGAGTCTCAAATAATAGTGTAAAGAAATAGGTTGTAGTTTTTTAACTCCTTCATGACGGGACACATGTTTAAATATTTGCAGGAAACAGGACTTCACATGATTGGGGACTGCCTACTATTCTTGGCACTTCCTCCAATTATTTGTTCTGTAGAAGTAAGTGGGAGCCCAGTGCTTTTAGGATGGCATGGAATGTCCTAAAGGCATATAGGGGTTAATTATTATATAATGTTTTTCTTTTTTATTGGGCTGTTTAACACAATTATATATGTTAATCTTAGGAATGCACATTTTGTTTCATTAATGCATTGCTCCAGATAGGAAACCTATCTAATAATAATCCTGTTATACTGAAAAAGTAGCCCATTTAAATTACATTGTGCTAATGCACGTGGAGTTACTTATGAGAAGGCACTGATTGGCTAAAATACAAATCTGTCAAAAGAACTGAAATAAGGGGGCAGCCTGTAGAGGCTTTGATGTAAGGTAATCACAGAGGTAAAAAGTGTATTATAACAGACATCCCAAGTCTCCCGGAAGCTCCGGGAGTCTCCCGCATTCAAATACCTCCTCCCTGACGCCCGCAAATCAATTGAACTCTCCCGGAAGGCAGCTGTAAGCCTGTGTAACCCAAGTCTTAGTAAGTGGTAATATATTTATTCATGATTTTCTTCAGCTAACAGAGCGTGCATAACGATTTTTTGTGTGATAATTATCTGACAATGAACACAAACAAATCGTTATGGCATGCACGCTCTCTGTTACTAGGCCTGAGACAGAGTACTCTCACTGTGCGTGGCTGCAGTGTGCGATCTACGTTCGTGATTGGCTGCTTCAATGGTCCACTTCCTGTGTTGCTGTGGTAACCACCTGGTACTGTACAGCTAGTTGTGACCCGTCATAGGATTGAAGTAAGTGGGACACATCTCTCTGTCAGGTCATTGTCGTGACTTTTTATTGTTATGACTATGTTGTATGTACACAATTCATTTTCATACTGATTCCCTTCTTCCCTCGTCTTTACTTCACATTAGGTATAATTGCTGACCAGCTAGGCTTCCTGCAATGAAATTAACATATATTTAAACTTAATACACTTTGTCAAGTAATCAACGTATCCTCCCAAATGCGTCTCTCATACGTTCTTCCTCCCTTTAGCTGTATGTCTGTGTGAGTGTCTGTTTCTTTGTATGCCTGTCACAAACACGTTGTTACACAAACGGTTACCATCATCTTTTTTTTTGGTAAGGGGGGGGTCCCTCCCGGAAATGAGTTTTTGCAGGTTGGGATGTCTGTTATAATAACTGTGTTGGTTGTGCAAAACTGTGGAATGGGTAATAAAGGGATTATCTTTCTTTTTAAGCAATACAAATTCTGGTGTAGACTGTCCCTTTAAAGGGACAGTATACACCATAATTGCTATTGTTTAAAAATATAGATAACGCCTTTACTTCCCATTCCCCAGCTTTGCACAAATAACATTATTATATTAATATACTTTATAACATTTAAACCTCTAAATGTCTGCCGGTTTCTAAGCCACTAAAGACAGCCTCGTATCACATGATTTTTTATTAGCTTTTCACAGCAAGAGACTGCTAGTTCATGTGGGCCATAAAGATAACAGTTATGCAATGCTGGGGAATTGGTAATAAATGTATTATCTATCTTTTAAACAATACAACATTTGGATTAGACTGTCTCTTTAACTTCTAAATAAACAGTCAATTACTTTACATTCTCATCATTTCCAGTCATTGAGGAACTGCCAAATTTCAATGAAATCCATTGACACAATCCAAAATTACTAACGCCCGAAAAACAGGAATAAGCATTGAACAGTCCAGCAAACCTAAATAGACAGTAAATACCTTGTAATTACAAGATATTTCTTCTGTCTTGCAGTAATCATACTAGGTGTGTTTGAAAAAGTTTGTAATGCAATATTATCTTGTTTGCTGCAAGTGTTTTTCAGTTGCCAAACTCTATTGATCACTTACCTTAGCTGTTTTTCCTCTAAGGCCAGTTTTGTGAGCGGTCCAGCAGAGCAATTAGCAAACACTACACAATGCAGATTACAAGGTGTGGTTTCCTTATTAACTGTTTCACTGCTGGGCCGCTCATAAAGCTGACCTTAGAGCGAACACTGGAGCCAATGTCATATTGTTCGCAAACTGTTCATTATTTTGCAGTTCTTATCTTATTATCTCTGCTGCTGCTTTTCTGGTCTTTTTATCTTTGGATGGAATAAACAAGTTTCTTGTGGAATTGACAAACTATACTGAAAATATGAAATACATTGGTTTTATAGTATTTGCTACCTTAGAGGGACACTGAACCCAATTTTTTTCTTTTGTGATTCAGATAGACCATGCAATTTTAAGCAACTTTCAAATTTACTCCTATTATCAATTTTACTTCATTCTCTTGGTATCTTTATTTGAAAAGCAATAATGTAAGTTTAGATGTCGGCCCATTTTTGGTGAACAACCTGGGTTGTTCTTGCTGATTGGTGGACAAATTCACACACCAATAAACAAGGTCTGTCCAGTGTACTGAACCAAAAAAATAGCTTAGGTGCCTTCTTTTTCCAATCAAGATAGCAAGAAAACGAAGAAAAATTGATAAACGGAGTAAATTATAAAGTTGCCTAAAATTGCCTGCTTTATCTGAATCACGAAAGAAAAAATTGGGGTTCAGTGTCCCTTTAGCATTCAAACGATTAGCCAAATTTACAACAAAATGTGCTATACCAATTGTGATGAAATGTAGCAGACAGATTTTATTGTATAGTAGATGCTTTTTTGGGAGGGAAGGCTTTATCATTTGAGATGGTCGTTAACAGAAATAAAAAAACAATCTGAAAATATGTCATTATATTCAGTAGTTACCTTGTATAAAGATTAGTGTATAACAATGTATTCCCAGCCATACCATATAAAACAGAAGCATTTTATACACTGTTCTTATATTTTATTATTATTCTGAAATTCCTTGCACTATCTCACATTACTTTATAATGCAGTGTAAAACTATTTACCCCCAGCATCAGTGTCATAACCTTTTACGTGCATATTCTTGTCCCCAGACGGAAGGTGATTGAGCTGTACTGTCATTTGAATTTCAATTAAGTTTAGTACAAAGTGTCAGTTTCACTTTATATTACAAGCTTGTCAAGGTCATACTAGAGGTCACGTACAAATACATGGCTTCCAGTGGAATCTGCAATTTTTAAATACTTATTGATCACTTTATTCTGTAATTACAAACTGCCAATCATTCCAAAGAGCACTTTATCTCAAATTGTTAAAAGGGACATGAAACCCACATTTTTCTTTCAGGATTCAGATAGAACATTGCATTTTAAACAACTTTCCAATTTACTTCTATCATCAAATTTGATTTTTTTTTTTTTATATTCTTTGCTTAGGAGCAGCAATGTATTACTGGGAACTATCTGAACATCTAATCAGCCAAGCACAATAGACTAATGTGTGTAGGCACCAATCAACAGCTAGCTCCCACTAGTGTAGGATATGTGCATATTCTTTTGCAAAAACGGATACCAACAGAACAAAGTACATTTGAAAATAGAAGTGAATTTAAAGGGGTCTATTTATGAAACAGCGGATGCTGCTTCCGATCATCTCCGCTTCAGTTCCAAATGAAGCCGAAGTTAAGAAGCAGCGGTCCTAAGACCGCTGCTCCTAAACTCGTCCGCCAACTCTGAGGCGGCGGACAGCAATCAGCCCGATCGAATACGATCGGGTTGATTGACACCCCCTGCTAGTGGTCGATTGGCTGCGAATCTGCAGGGGGCGTATTGCACCAGCAGTTTACCAGAACTGCTGGTGCTATGATAAATGCCGACAGCGTATGCTGTCGGAATTTATCGATGTGCGGTGGACATGGTTCGCTATAGCAGATCATGTCTGTTCGCACCTACATAAATAGACCCCAGGGTGTCATAAAATGTCATGCTCTATCTGAATCATGCCAGTTTAATTTTCACTTTCCTATCCCTTTAATATTATTATTTTGATCTTATAAAAACAAAAATCATGTATGTCAATTATGGCACAAAATGTGAAATTTAACACTCTTAGAAATGAAAAGAAATATATATGTATAAGTGTATGTGTCTGTGTGCGTGTAAAATTAATTAATTAATTAATTTATTTATTTATTTGGTTCCAATCTGAATCCATCCATGCACTTATACTGCATTAGACTGCAGAGGGGTCTCTATATAAAGAGGGTTCAAAATACTGTATTATTATTATCTGTTATTTGTAGAGTGCCAACAGATACCGCAGCGCTATAAGCAAAGGTGGAGTACAACAAAACAATTATACGGATCAAATGGGTAGAGAGCCCTGCCAAGAGTTGCACTGTTGTAGTCAGCTCCTAAGAAGGTGATCTACAAACAGCTGGACTCAGGATTAAATGCTAAGGGGGTTCAGGGGATAGCAATGGAGGAGAGGAACTTGTATAAAGTAAGTTTAGCGTAGGTTGTATGCATCCCTGAACAGTAGAGTCTTTAGGGAGCGCTTGAAGCTTTCAAAACTAGGGGAGAGTCTTGTGGAGCGAGGCAGAAAGTTCCACAAGATGGGAGCCAGTCTGGAGAGTCCTGTACACGGGAGTGTGATGAGGTAACAAGAGAGGAGGAGAGTAGGAGGTCATGAGCAGAGCGAAGGGGACGGGAGGGAGAGTATCTGGAGACAAGGTCTGAGATATAGGGGGGAGCAGTGCAGTTGAGGGCTTTGTATGTCAGAGTGAGAATTTTGTGTTTGATCCTAAAGGCAAGAGAAAGCCAGTGAAGGGATTGGCAGAGAGGAGCAGCAGATGAAGAGCAACGTGTGAGGAAGATGAGTCTGGCAGAGGCATTCATTATGGATTGTAAAGGAGCTAGGCAGCAGGTGGGGAGACCAGAGAGGACAGAGTTGCAGTTATCGAGGCGGGAAAGGATGAGAGAGTGGATTAAAATCTTAGTTGTGTCTTGTGTAAGGAAGTGTCTAATTTTAGAGATTTTTTAAGGTGGAAGTGACAAGCTTTAGCCAAAGACTGAATGTGAGGAGTGAAAGAAAGATCTGAGTCAAATGTAACATACTGTATGTATGTATATGTTTTTATTGTAAAGTAGTCTTGCTGGATAACATAAACTTCACTTTGGCAATCTTGCAGATGCCAATGAGGAGCTGACTGTGAATATTCCAGGGTTGTTCTGCATTGTTTCCTAGGGATGGTCCGAGTTTCTTCACTAAATTTCAACTCACTGTTCCAAAGTGGATGAGGTTGTCTCATTTTTTATTTTTATTATTCTTTCTTGAACTATTATCACTTTTTCTTTTGTGTGTATTCTAGAGTGGACTATTGTAAAGAAGGTGTAATATTTTATTGTTGTCTATTTTGTTTGTATATGTTTGTTTAGTAATGTTCTGAAGGCACTTTTTGGATGCTGTATCCGCGACAGTGGAACTTGTTCTATGAAACAGTTACAAGAAAAATGTAGCTCCATTGATTACAGTGATGCAGAACTCATTGTGATGAGGCAGTTACATATTTTGTTACGAATTTCCCACAATGTTTTAAATTGCAAAGTTAAAGGGACAGTCTACACCAGAATTTTTCCAGTTTTGCATAACCGACACAGTTATAATAATATACTTTTAACCTCTGTGATTATCTTGTATCTAAGCCTCTGCAAACTGCCCCTTTTTACAGTTCTTTTGACAGACTTGCAGTCTAGCCAATCATTGCCTGCTCCCAGATAACTTCTCGTGCACGAGCACAGTGTTATCTATATAAAATACGTGAACTAACACCCTCTAGTGGTGAAAAACTTTTAAAATGCAATCTGAAAGAGGTGGGCTTCAAGGTCTAAGAAATTAGCATATGAACCTCCTAGGTTAAGCTTTCAACTAAGAATACCAAGAGAACAAAGCAAAATTGGTGATAAAAGTAAATTCGAAAATTGTTTAAAATTACATGCTTTATCTGAATCATGAATGTTTATTTTGGCCTAGACTGTTCCTTTAATTTTCCACTCATCAAACTCCACACCTAAGAGGGCTTGATAAATCTCCAAACTGGTAAAAACACAATGCCACATTGGATTTACTTATTACACAATTGTCTAAATTAATTTATATCTCTATACAGTCTTTTGATATTAGCTATTCCTATGATTTATACAATTTACATATATAACTAATTAATTGACAAGTTACATGTTATATTGTACAACAAATGGGAACTGATATAAAGGAGAGAATGCAAAATCTAGCACTGAAACATCTAAACCTGTCTTGCAAACACATTGTTACAATGTCTGTATTTAGTTAGTAATCACTGTTGTGTGGGGTTAGGAAAAGTCCAAAAACAGGATCTTTTTAGGATCTGGGTGTTTTTTGATGTTCAGTATCCATTACACAGGTTTTCAAACATCAAGATTATAAATGTATATTTTTAATAAAAAATACAGTATCTTGTGCATGAAGGTGATGACAGAAAAATATATCTTGTGAAGATGTGAAACTTATTGCATTTCCTAAAAATAAGTAAATGTTGGGATTTTTTCCCCCCATTTGTGACCATTTTCTTCTGCAAAATATACATTTGCCATAGTTCTTGATTCTAGACCAAAATCATGCAAAACACTTTCTGCTCAATAAATTAATAAAAAAATAAAAATTAAACACTATTATAATTATGTATAACCTATCATGCCCCGCTCATACAGCTTTATATCTAATGTACATATTGCTATGACTTTTGAATGTAAGAAGTGAAAGGTATTAATAATTTTCATTTGATTTACATTCAAATATGCTGTCTTGTATGAAGAACTAAACAGCGGAAAACACATTAAAAAAGTTTTTATCACGGGTGAGGTGTTTTACTGCTCAAGCGATTTGTGATTATAATCACTTGAACACATGCTAACAATATTTTAAGTTATTTTCAACTTGTAATCTAAACCAAATAATTGATAGCTTATGATCAACCCCCCAAAAAGATGATATATTATGCATACATAATTAAATTACACTTAAAGGGACACTCAAGTCAAAATTAAACTTTCATGACTCAAATAGAGCAGCAGTTTTAAACTTTCCATTTACATGGGCATGTGCAAGAATTCACAGAATATACGTATATGCATTTGTGATTGGCTGATGGCTGTCACATGATACAGGAGGAGTGGAAATAGACATAACTTTGAAATGTGTCAGAAAAAAAAACTACTACTCATTTGTAGTTCAGACTAAGCACTATTGCATTGTCTTTTTTATCATGTGTTGATTATGGAAATCTACTGTTGTTAATGGTCCTTTAAAGGAACACAAAACCCCAATGTTTTCCTTCATGATTCAGATACAGCCTACAATTTTAGACAACATTGCAATTTATTTCTGTTATCTAATTTACTTAGTTCACTTGGAGTGCTTTGTTATAAAGCATAGCTAGGTAGGCTCAGGAGCTGGAAGCTAACTGCTGATTGGTGCCTGCACACCTCTTGTCATTGGCTTACCAATGTGCTCTGCTAGCTCCTAGTACCGCATTGCTGCTCCTTCAGTAAATGAAGCAAAATTGATAATATAAGTAAAATGTCCTTTAAATGTTTTCATAATTAAGTTTCATTTTTAAAATCCAGATTTAGAAACAAAATGTGCTGAAATGATTTACAATATGCATAAATTACAGGAGATGATGGCCATAACCATTAACCTATTGTTATCTTGCACAATACATGTATAGTGCCTGTAAGACATGAATACACAAAAGATAATAAAGAAAGCGGGGGCTTTGCCCCTGGATAACCCTCAAAAGTTCATGATCTTGTCAGGGAGCCAGATTTCTGATTACTAATTTATACTAACAAGATGTTCTACAGCTTTGACTCTTTAAAAAAAATCCCCGCTTTTAATCTGTTCATGAAATTAACACTTTCATTTTTTTTGTTCATTTTCAATTATTATTTTTAAAACGTTTAAAATATTAAGTTCAGTAAAGAACAAATATTAAGAAGATTTTTTTTTAGATATTTGTTAAAAGTTTTAGAGAACACTTAGAAAAAAAAAGAGCTAAGAGATGGAAACTGTGCGCTTAATACTCCTAAAATATAACTATACAAGTATGTTATGAAAGCAAAATGCTATTATTAAATACATATGCTAAATGTATATATAAGAACAGAGCATTGATATCTCTATAAATCAGAGTAAATATGAGACCAGGAGAAAATAAAAATATCTAGTATCTCTTGAAGTTAAAACTACTACACATGTAAAAGAAGAAAATAACAAAAAACTGTAAAGAAAAAAAACAGCAACGCATTTCGACTCTAAAACTGGCTAAATAATTGATTGGCTGATCATGTCCTGGTCTTGTCAGGGTGCCAGGAATCAGACTGAGACGAGAAGTGCAAAAATAATCACACCTTTTTTCATAGCAAAAAATAATAAAAAGTCCACAAGTCAAATAACAAGCTAGGAGTCAAAACCAGAACTGGTAGTCAGATGAGCCAAGTCAGGAGCCAAAGCGAATAGTCAGACGAGCCGGAATCAGGAACAAGGAAAACATCAGAGACAGGAACAAGCCAGGGATCAGGAACCAGGAAGGATGTCAGGCTGCCAGGTAATACACAGGAATTCTCACAAACAGGTCTGAGACAACGCAAAAGCAAAGCATACTGAACAGAGGCCCTTTAAATAATAAGTGATGACATCACAATTCTGAGACTGCATCCTGTCTCACATGGATGATGCACACCAGTCTGGCCATAAAAGGAAGTGTAGGAAATGAGCAGCATCCCCCACAATGCACCATAGTCAGGAAGAGAGGTGAGTAAAATGGCTGCCAGCAGCACATGGCAAACAACAGGGAAAAAACCCTGACAGGTCTCCTGCTACATTTAGAACAACTCTGTTTTGTTGCCAGCATTCCAATAGGACACCTCTTAAGCACAAGAACGGCTTTTACAGCTACTCAACCCATTCAGGGGCCGATTTCTCTGCGGGACTAACAGACTTACACATAACTTGGAATTAAAGGCCTTGAACCATCAAACAAAATAAAACTACAGTCTAGATTTCTAGAGAAATAAAAAAAAAATCAGGAAGCTCACCAGTGACACTAATACGGCCTAACCCTATAATAAATATTGTATAGGGTTTATTCACCAATATTTAAGAAAAAGACCCATTGAAATATTGGCCTAGTTTTATAGATGCTTGTGAGGTTGCTGAGAGGCAATTCATTGAGCATCAACTCCTGTCATTAACATCTATGTAAGGTGCTCAATACATGATACCTCACACATCCAATGAGAACTGCTAGCAATATGAAAGAAGAAGAATTACTACCACAACATAGGAAACACGCTTGACAAACGGATTATGTAAATGATTGCAGTAAAATATTTACATGGGTGGTAGTAAGCATTCTGGGGTGTGGTTGGGATTTTCACTCCAGCATTTCATAAAGGCTATAAAGCCCCTGGGAAGCATCTTGTTCTGCAGTTGTGTCTCACTATTTCAATGCTGTCTAATTTTTCTTTCTTTTTTTAAATTTGTCTTTAACTGTTAACAAGTTGGCATATGTTAGTATGAACAAGTTGGCATATTTTAGTGTTAATGAGTTGGCATATGTTAGTGTTAATGAGTTGGCATATTTTAGGGTTAACTAGATGGCATATGTTAGTGATAATGAGTTGACATATGTTAGTGTGAATAAGTTGGCATATTTTAGTGTTAACAATTTGACATATGTTAGTGGTAACGAGTCGACATATGTTAGTGGTAACAAGTTGACATATGTTAGTGTGAACAAGTTGGCATATTTTAGTGTTAACAATTTGACATATGTTAGTGGTAACGAGTTGACATATGTTAGTGGTAACGAGTTGGCATGTGGTAGTGTGAACGAGTTGACATACGTTAGTGTGAACAATTTGACATATGTTAGTGGTAACGAGTTGACATATGTTAGTGCGAACGAGTTGGCATATTTTAGTGTTAACAATTTGACATATGTTAGTGGTAACGAGTTGACATATGTTAGTGCGAACGAGTTGGCATATGTTAGTAGTAACGAGTTGGCATGTGTTAGTGTGAACGAGTTGGCATATTTTAGTGTTAACAATTTGACATATGTTAGTGGTAACGAGTTGACATATGTTAGTGGTAACGAGTTGGCATATGTTAGTGGTAACGAGTTGGCATGTGTTAGTGTGAACGAGTTGACATATGTTAGTGTGAACAAGTTGGCATATTTTAGTGTTAACAATTTGACATATGTTAGTGGTAACGAGTTGACTAATGTTAGTGGTAACGAGTTGACATATGTTAGTGGTAACGAGTTGGCATGTGGTAGTGTGAATGAGTTGGCATATTTTAGTGTTAACAATTTGACATATGTTAGTGGTAACAAGTTGACATATGTTAGTGCGAACGAGTTGGCATATTTTAGTGTTAACAATTTGACATATGTTAGTGGTAACGAGTTGACATATGTTAGTGCGAACGAGTTGGCATATGTTAGTAGTAACGAGTTGGCATGTGTTAGTGTGAACGAGTTGGCATATTTTAGTGTTAACAATTTGACATATGTTAGTGGTAACGAGTTGACATATGTTAGTGGTAGCGAGTTGGCATATGTTAGTGGTAACGAGTTGACATATGTTAGTGGTAACGAGTTGGCATATGTTAGTGGTAACGAGTTGGCATGTGTTAGTGTGAACGAGTTGGCATATGTTAGTGTTGTTAACAAGTTGACATATGTTAGTGTTAACAAGTTGGCATATTTTAGTGTTAACAAGTTGGTATATTTTAGTGTTAACATGTTGGCATATGTTTTTGGTAACAAGTTTGTATATGTTAATGTCAATAAGTTGGAGCATTTTAATTTTTAACAAGTTGGCACATGTTAGTGGTAACAATTTGGCATATGTTAGTGTTAATAGGTTGGCATATGTTAGTATTAACAAGTTGGCATATGTTAGTGTTAACAAGTTGGCATATGTTAGTATTCACAAGTTGGCATATTTTTTTTCTTCCAAGTTATTGTTTTTGTTGAAATTACAGAAAATCAATTACAAAGCAAAGACATGTATTAACAGTTTCTTAAAGAGAGTCCAGATACATATATAACTCTTGCGTGAGTGTCACATTTTTAGTAACCATAATTCTGTGCTTTAAGAGAAAAAAAAAAATATGTTTATCAAGTGACACTTGATTACCTGAAACTGTTGTTGAGCAAAATTCATATTAGACCATATTTGTTATCAATAATAACATCAAAAACAAAAGCATTAAACTTGGAATAATAGGTAATCAACCAGAATTGAGCTAGTATAAACAAAGTAATAAAACAATTGAATTAAAGGGACAGTCTACACCAGAGTTTTTATTGTTTAAAAAGATAGATAAACCTTTTATTACCCATACCCTAGTTTTGCATAACTAACACAGTTATATAAATACACTTTTTACCTCAGTGATTATCCTGTATCTAAGCCTCTGCAAACTGCCCCCTTATTTCAGTTCTTTTGACAGACATCCATTTTAGCCAATCAAAACTGTCTCACTGGAACTTCACGTGCATGAGCACAGTGTTATCTATATGACACACATGAACTAACACCCTCTAGTGGTGAAAAACTGTCAAAATGCCCTGAGAGAAGAGGCGGACTTCAAGGGCTTAGAAATTAGCATATAAACCTCCTAGGTTTAGCTTTCAACTAAGAATACCAAGAGAACAAAGCAAAATTGGTGATAAAAGTAAATTGGAAAATTGTTTAAAATGACATTGTCTATTTGAATCCTGAAAGTTTATTTTGGACTAGACTGTCATTTTAAGTAACTCTTCCTTAGTCTAATATTTTCTTAATCTTCGCCATCAACTGTTTTTCTATTTTTCCATCTTTTATTTCCCTTTCCCATCGCTTTTCCTTAACCAGTACAAAATGTATACAATGTACAGTATTATGACTGATTAAAATGTATATCTCATATATTATAAGGTGCGGGAAAAAAAAAAAATCCACACAACCCCCGCACCACTCCTCACCTCATTCCCTAACTCCTTGTCCATGAACTTGGGAACAATCCGTTAGAATAACCATACAAAAATTATCTGATTTGTGAAATGGTGCCACCAATTGCTTCTGATACTTTCTGACTATGAGAGGATAACTCTCCTCCACTTAGCAAAAAACTCATGTACCTTTTTTTCTTGTATCAGAGAGGGGTCATAATGTTCCAGATTAATTTTTAATAGGATTCTGTTAGTAAATTATTTAATGCTCAGAGTTCTAGAGGATTTCCAAGATCTAAGTATTATATTCCTGGTCACTAGAATCCAAGTATTTATTAAATGAATATGTAAATTCTTTGTCCTATCTTCGTATAAAAATATAATATTCCTGCTATTTTACACTATCTCTACTTCTAAAAACGTATTCAACCAAAAATGAACTTTTTTCCAGAAGTCTCTCACTCTAGGGCACTGCCACAAACAGTGCAGTATGTCAGCTTTTGGAAAAGAACATCTATAACATGCCGAGTGTTGTGCTGGGGACCACGTCGTCACCTCCAGTGGAGTTAAATATGCTTTGTTTAAAAGTCACATATGTGATTCTCTCCACCCTTGTGCCTTCGTGTTTTTGAAAAAGGTCCTAAAACTCTGGCTTATATCTTCTACTATGATCTCAGTAAAGTACTTGAACCAACTGCTCTGAATTTCATTCAGATTTTTTAGCCCCTTCTTTCTCATTAACATATTATAACAAATAGATAAATCTGTCAACCCTGCTTTATATGGTTTAATCCCCTCATCTATTTCTATTAGTGACCACACCCTTCCATGTTTTTCTATGATATTTAAATAATAGCTTCTAATCTGCATATAGGCAAAAAAAAGTCAGATTTGGGGAGTGTACATTCTTGACACAGATCAGAGAAAAGTTTAATTGTCCCCAAATGTGGGTCCTCCAATTGGTTTAAATAGATTAGGCCTTTCTGTTTCCATTGTTTAAAAGTACAATACTAGGTGCGAACCCCACATTGCCCCAAATAGTCAGATAATAGGAAAGACGGTTGTTAATTTGCAATTTGTTGGTATATTTATACCAAACTATTATAATATTGTAAATTATCTTCCTTTCTTTGATGGCTTTGGGTAACTTATTTCCTTTAAAATGTAACAGCCCTGTGATTGATAGTGGATATAGTATATATTTTTT
The DNA here is from genome assembly GCF_027579735.1 of Bombina bombina. Classification (NCBI taxonomy): domain Eukaryota; kingdom Metazoa; phylum Chordata; class Amphibia; order Anura; family Bombinatoridae; genus Bombina; species Bombina bombina. Next base: position 1,359,340,256 of record NC_069500.1, read on the forward strand.
TATTTTTACATATGAAACTACATTAGCCTCTGTTAACCAATTGCAAGCTATCTTTACCATAGTAACCCAGTTATAATATTTCAAGTTTGGAAAACCTAATCCCCCAAAATCTTTATTATGCATTAGTCTCCTTAGTGCAATCCTAACTTTTTTTTTCTACAAAAATTGAATACACTGCAAATAAAATATTCTCAAATCTCTATCCCTAATAAATAATGGCAAATTCTGACATAGGAACAGGATTTTGGGCAATATGATCATCGTAATTAATTGAACTTTCACAGAAATGTGCAACTGAAACTGTCCCCAATTCTTAAGCTTTGTCTCTATCTATCTATCTATCTATCTATCTATCTATCTATCTATCTATCTATCTATTGGGCTTTTGTAAAGCATGGCAGCTCAGCCTTAAGGGTCTCAAGGCGCTAAGAGTTGCTGCAGTTCAGTCGAAGTGTCAGGTCTTGAGGTCCAACTTAGGGAGGTAGCTTGTCTGAGGTGCAGCAGTAGCGTGTTCCATGTCTTGGCTGCCAGGTTAAAGAAGGATCTGCCTCCCGCTGTGGTCTTCCTGATGCGGGGGATGACTGCAAGGGCTTGGTCGGTTAATCAAAGCTGTCTGGCTGGGGTGTAGAAGGTTACGTGGTGGTTGACGTATTTGGGACCGATGTTGTGAAGGGCCTTGAACGTGTGGGTGAGAAGCTTGAATGTGATACTTTTGTTGATGGGTAGCCAGTGCAGGTCTCACAGGTGTTTTGTGATGTGGCATTGGTGAGGGAGGTCAAGGATGAGTCTTGCCGAGGCATTCTGGATGCGCTGGTGTCTGTTTTGGAGCTTGATGGTGGAGCCCGGATAGAGTGCGTTGGAGTAGTCCAGTCAGCTGCTGACGAGGGCGTGGGTGACTGTCTTCCTGGTCTCGGTTGGGATCCACTTGAAGATCCTTTGCAGCAGGTGTAGTAAGTGGAAGCATGAAGAGGAGACGGTGTTGGCTTGTTGGTCCATGGAGGGCAATGAGTCCAGGATAATACCTAGGTTTCGTTCATGGTCGGTGGGGGTAGGCGGGTGTCCAAGAGCTGTGGGCCACCAGGAGTTATCCCAGGCCGATGTGGTGGGTCCGAGGAGGAGGACTTCGGTCTTGTCTGCATTCAGCTTGAGGCAGCTGTCTCTCACCCAGGCAGCGACTGTTGTCATCCCTTCATGGACGTTTCTCTTGGTGGTGGTGGGGTCTCTGGTGAGTGAGAGGATCAGTTGGGTGTCGTCAGCGTAGGAGACAATGTTTAGGTCATGTCATTGGACGATGGCGGCCAGGGGGCCATGTAGATGTTGAAGAGGGTAGGGCTCAGTGAAGAGCCTTAGGGGACACCGCAGCTGATTGTGTGGGTTTGGAGGTGAAGGGTGGGAGTATCACTTTCTGTGTTCTGCCGGTGAGGAAGGAGGTGATCCATTCCAGGAATCCCATACTTGTTTATAATTAATTTCGTACCATTCAGTCAGATTTTTAGATAAAAGAATTCCAAGATATTTCATCTGATTTACTTCCTCTATGAATGTAGTTTCTTTAATACTCTTCTCATTTTAACATAACCACAAGATTTCTGATTTAGCTATATTAATTCTGTATCCAGAGAACAGTTTAGGAATATTTTTCCTTGAGTTCCTAATGAATACTAATAAATCATCTGTGTATAGTGATATGACTAGCCTCTTTTTTCCTAGAGCTAATCCTTCTAATTCCTTCTGGAGACTTATTGCAATGGATTCTAGAGAAATGTTAAACAACAGCGGAGAGGTAGGACATCTTTGTCTGGTACCTTGAGCCAGGTATATATTAGTGGATAATTTCCCATTGACTAAGATTGCCGAACTTGGATTTTTATAAATTAGTCTAACAAAATCTCTGAAATGACCTGTAAATCCAAAGTTTTGTAAAGACTCAAATAAGTGGTCCAACATAATCGAGTCAAATGCCTTTTTGGTATCTATCGTGATCAATGCTGCCTCAGTTTTCCCTTTTGCTATACAGCACTTTATCCGTTAGTGTTCTATTAACATCACCACTTTCATATTTCTGTTGGGATTTCGGCCAAACATGAAACCGGCATGGTCCTCATGAATAAGGGTACTCAACACCCATTTTAATCTATTTGCGAGTATAGATGTTAACAATTTATAATCATTTTTAAACGAGTTGACATATGTTAATGGTAACGAGTTGATATGTTTAGTGTGTACGAGTTGACATGTTTTAGTGTGAATGAGTTGGCATATGTTAGTGTTAACATGTTGGCATATGTTAGTGTTAACAAGTTAGCATATGTTAGTGTTAACAAGTTGACATATGTTAGTGTTAACTGGTATATGTTAATGTCAATAAGTTGGAGCATTTTAATTTTTATCAAGTTGGCATATATTAGTGTTAACAAGTTGGCATAGGTTAGTTTTTGTTCTGTAATGTTTTTTTGATTGTTTTTTATACTGGTATTCTTTACAGCAGAGCTCGTTCTCAGCTCTTTGAAGAGAGTGGTTTTGATAGAGCTCTATTAAAGTAATGAATCTTAATTTGCAAACGTAATAAGAGGATGGTACAAAGTTCTTTGATTTTCATGTTTCGATGTTGCATCAAGTTTTTCAGTGAGATATAAGTTTCAAAATCATGTTTTATTGAATCTTAGGAAATGTCTCCAAACCATATGTTAGATCACATTTGTTTGTTCTAAAAACGAATGTCATATGATGGTAAACATTAAACATCCATTTTTTATTTTCTCAGATATAATATCCAAATATTCTTATATCAATACTCATATGTTGGGTCTCATAGACTTCAATGTAAATCTATATATGTTAATTTTCTGTTATTCACATACAGAACCAATATCAAGGGGACCAATCGATCCACTATTGGAATGTCATTACAGGAATCATTAAGAACCTAAGGAAGTTTATTAGCATTGAGGGAGCTGGAGATTTGGACTCATTGTCTCACACAAAAAGTACATTTTCTAAGTTTTAAATTACAGTATTATGAATGCAAGATTATTACTTAACCACTTATATGCACATTAGTTATATTTCTCTTTGCCAACACAAATCTTTAAAATAGTTCATAAGAAATATATCAGCTATATTGTCTTCCCAGGTAATTGTGAGAGCAAATTCTTTCCCTAACCATTTCTACTTCATAACTCAGAGCTGAAATAGAAGGATATGCTCCAATTATTCTAGGTCGCTGCAATATAAATCAGCAAAGTACAAAAAACATTTATATTCCCAAACATTCTCTGTGTGCTGTGCGAATGACAAGGGCAAATTATCCCAAGAAAAACATTTTAATTTTTTCC